>NW_009258951.1:5353385-5358829 GCF_000687185.1 Egretta garzetta
ACTCTTTCCTCCCCTCTTCCATAAACCAGCACATCCCATTGCCCCATTCACACCTCAGTCCATCCCAGTGCAGGATCCAGACCTTTTGTCTACTTTCTCAGACCACATTGGTGTCAGCCTGTACAAATCCCGTCCTTTCAAGGCAGATTGCTTTACCAAGTGGCTCATCACTCAAACAGGCCCATTCCTTCTTGATTAACGAAGGCGTTGTGCCCTCCTGTAACAGCAAGCAAGCTGTAACTCGGATCATTTTGTCTTTAATACCATCCTACAGTTTCTCTTCTCTCCTGGTTATGGCAGTCCACTAGTAGATACATCATTTCAAATAACTGAGCTGACAACCCGGCAAGCACTTAAGCGAATATTGAAATGCTTTCCTGTGTTGAGATGCTTTGGCAGATGCTGAGTTTGCTTTGCATCGGACTCGGACCATGCAAGTTTTGTCTAAGGGCACCTTCCTGAAAAAGTGCCTATGAAAACGTGTTTGTGCCTCTGATGCTGATGGTATGGGTAGCATGCCACACCTCCCCACTCCTTCAAAGAGAAAAATAAATAGCTGAGCACCTTACATGGTATTTTTGGAAGACAACAGAAACACTTTTCCCCATAGATGGAAAGCCTGTCACCGAACATTTGAAGATTATACAAAGCCAGGTGCAAAACCAGATACAGCTTCAATCATCTTCCTTTGCCCTTGGTCTGAATCCAGGTCAGGAAAAGTGTGAAGCTTAAACAAATTAATTCATTCCCATCGCAAGACTGTGGCGACAATTACTTTGTTGTAACATGTTCAGCGTGTTGGAGGGAAGCTCATTTGTTTCTGTGATTACTCCTCTCTCTGCACAAACGAACAATAGTGGCACCTTCGGAGCATAACAGCACACATCCGAGGATGTTCAAGACATCCTTCCTCCACGGCATCTGTAATTGAGGTATTGAGCTGCAGACAGGCAGCAGGCACCACAATTGTTCAAGCTATTTAATGTGGATGTTCTTGGGAACAGTTATCCTGCATTCAAATAAAGATAATACACTTCATTGTGTAGGTTTTGGGTTGGTTGGTTTGTTTTTCTGTTCAGAAACCTTATGGCTGAATGAAATCAATGCCATCTTTTTCATTTTGTAGCCTTGAAGCTTGAGAATGTCAACGGAGTTATTTATTTCTGCAGGCAGTGCAGTTACACGTTGCAAATGAGCAATAAAGTTGTATATCCCTTAAAATTTTAAAGTGTGAACAATCTAAACAGTGCAGAAAGTGAGTGCGTAATAGAAAATTCAAGCTAATTTATGTTCATAGCAAACCCAAATTTAAAAAAATCCACACACAGGCGGGTCAGCTGAAAGAGCTGCCTCCTCACAGCGGTCGGGGGTGCTTTTCCCACTGGCATTTCCCATGCACCTGAGATCAGTGAAACACTGATTTTCGTTGCAGGAGATTTGGCCACCTGTATGTTTTAGCTGGCACCTCAGCATCGTGGCTCCATACTGTGAAAACACTTGGAAATCTCTGTGATCCCTCCCCAGTCTGGGAACTGTGGCAACACCTATGGTGGGGAAACCATGGGAGAAGCGACCCCTGCCATGCTGAGGCAGAAGCTGAAGGACTTCTCCAGGGACCAGACAGGCAAGGTAAGCAGAGAAGCATTAAAGTAATTATAAGAGAAGGGAATAAATGGACAGGAGAAATAAATGAGCACCCATTTCTGCAGAAAAATCAAGATAGTGGAAAGCAAAATGAACAAACAAAGGAACCGAAAAAGGAAGAAGAAAAAAAAAAAAAGAAAAAATCAAATAGCTTATGTGGAGAGGGTAATGAGGAAGGGTAATTGGAATGACTCATTTATTAGCCTAAATTAGACCCACTTCTTGTTACTGAGACCTAGCAGGAAGGCTGGCATGGCTGGGATGACAAAATCAACGGTGAGAACCTATTTAAGATGAATCAATTAGGGGAGGAAAAGGTACAGAGTGGCGTTTTATAATAAAATTGATGTTAGTTCTTTCCTGTCTCAGGAGTAAACGATCTTCAATGCTTATGGATCAGTGGCCTCAGAGAGAAAGCCAGAACTGCTGTGTGCAACAGGTCCCCAGACCACACCTGAGTGGCCTGAATGGTCTCTTAGTGCCAGAGGCAATCATGCTGGGGAGGATGGAAATATAAACAACCAAAAGCTAATGCATCTCCCATCATCACGTGAGGCTTCCAAGCAAGTGGCACAGGGTGGGAACTCTGCCCGTATTCCACTGAATTCAGACAGCTGATAAGGAAAAGTCCGAACTCAAGAACATGTTGCATCTTCAGATTGAATAGCAGAGTGTTTCTTGGCATATCAAATGAAGTATACCAAGGAAACAAAAAGTTCTGTCTTAAATTTCCAAGTTATCTGTCTTGAGCTGATTATATTTATTATGCAAAACCAGAATGAAGTCCAAGAGCTTGATACCTCAAAAATTTCACAAAGCTGGAAAAAAATGCAAGCCAAATAAACTGTAAGAAAGAATTTATACTGAAAAAGATGTGAATGCTATTTGGGGTCATAAACAACAGAGAGGACTTCACTGGGTTCATTGGTAAGCTGAGCTCACATAAACACTTCAGTACTGTTGAATGCAGTCCTATGGCCGAGAAGAGGATGGTGGCTGATCCCATTTGCTGGAGCGTTTGGTCCTGGGAATAAGAAACCCAGAGGACTTATGGCTCGCGGGGTGAATTGAACTTAAAAAAAAAAAAAAAAAAAAGAACAAAAAAAAGCATGTGAGTGACCTGGTGTTAGTCATATTGGCCAGAGTGCAGAATTTGACTAAGGAGAAAAATGCAATGTGATTGATCAGTGAGCAATCGATCCAGACACCGTCATACTCAGCAAATGCAACTTTTCAAGAACAGGGGCAGTTACCCTGTGGAGCAACTTTGCGGGGATCATTTTGAATTTCTTCCCACTGTGAATATTTCATACAAGACAACACATTTCCTAAGAACGAATATTCTCACTCAAGGAGACGATGTCCTGCGTTGTGTATGATGTCAAAGTTGATCATCGCATTGGTATTCATTTCAAGGAAAAAAAAATCATAACATGGACAACTGGTTTTTTTGCTTCCTTAAGATAGTTAATATCTTTCCTAAATCTGGCTGGGTCTTTCACTTCTTTTTATTGTAGTCTAAATAATGTTTCAAGGAAATGAATTTATTATGAACTGCCCAGAAGAGCTATTCACTCTTCAAAACTGTGGAACTTTGTTTGATTGGATACTGTCATCCAAATCTGGTTTATATTCAGGTCATGTTTTTAGAACAGGAAAAAAAACCCAACAACCAGCAACACAACTGCACAAGAGTGAAGCCAACCTTTCCCCGGGAAGCAGAACGTGATTCACGTAAACTCGGATTCATTCCCATAACACAGATTACTCAAGCAACAATCATTTCAACCTGTTCTAAAAAAGGAATGCATGACTAACACCCAAATAATAATGAATACCTTGTAATACTTAAAGCAAAGGCAGTCTAAAAATTGCTCTTTGGCAGAAAACTGTTCTGACCTCTATAGGTTATTTTCTTACCCAAGTTGTATACCAAAGATGTACACAAAAGTGCGTCTTTAAGTGCATATCGTTCAGAGTGTGTATTCTTGAGAGGCAAGTGAAAGATGTTTCTGGACTTGGATTTCCACTAAATAGCGAATGAATGTAGGGACGCGCTAAGATGGGGTAGGATGCTGGTCTCCATCTGTACTGTCTGACCCAAATTAGATCAGGAATCAGCAGGCTGTCACGAATGAATCACACTGAAGCACCTAATAATATAACTGAGTCCCTGACAAGAAGAGGTAGGAGGGGTTTTCGTATTTGAAATGCTAAAAGGACACCAAAGAAAAGGGGGAGATTGTCACACTGAGAGAATTCCTGTGGCAGTTTGGCTGAAATCAGCCCAGTTACAAGACTAGCATTCCTGGCTGAGTAATTACCCAGATTTCACATCTTGTATGGCTGAGTTCTGCTTATTTTTAATTTGATTCGTATTTGTGTTTGTTTTCTGATGTGTTTTAAGGAAACTTCAGGAGGTGTTTGTGTGGTCTCCAGCTGAGCAGTCCCAGAGGAAGGGGAGGAGCGCAGAGCCGCGGTGGGACCCTGAAGGCAGCCGGAGCACCACGGACCAGTCCTGGAGGAGAAATGCTCTTGTTCCTGCAAGCAGCTGACAAGGAGCACCACGGACCAGTCCCGGAGGAGAAATGCTCTTGTTCCTGCGAGCAGCTGACAATGTTCACTCCATCACTACGTGGACTTACAACAGCCCTCCTCCTCCTCTGCGGCTGCTCCATCCCGCTGGGTATCGGTGGCACTGCATGCTCTGGGCTTCAACGCCAGCCCGGGTTTGACAGGGTGTTGAATTACTGTTAGACCACCTCTCTAAGGGTTTTTTTTTTTTGTGGTTGTTGTTTCCTCAGATAGGGTCATATTCATTAAATCCAGACATTTATGCTATTCACAATGCCTGGATCCCCTGCCATACAAATCCAATAGGAACAGTCCATTGTAAAGCTACCGGGGAGGAATTTCAATTCAATAGAAGCAAAGAGGCTATATTATTTCAGGCAGTTCTGTTGTCAATAGGTGGCAATAATATCCTTCACTGCAGCTGCTTAATATATGTTTACAGTTTTCCTCCGCCCCAGTTGGAAATTTTATAACATAGTCTCAAGTTATTTATATCTGCAAAGTTCTGCATTTCCACCATTATAATTTTTCATGTCAGTATAGGCCAGCTATGGGGGAGGTATAGCATGACATTACTTTATTAAAGCTGACACTTTGCCTTGGATTGAATGAGTTTTCATCTTCCGTGTATGCAGCCAAAAATCATTAGCATTCCACTTCTGTTTTGCTATCAACTAATCTGCTCCAAAATATTTGCATGAAATCAAATTTAGATACCGGTCAGCCACGTACAAAAAAAATATAAAGACCCAGGTTCACATTGCTGTTGTTTAGGTATTTAGCGCACCGAGGAGTTACCGCTCAGCTTCGTCACTGGGAGCAGCCAGGCGATGCTTTCCGCAGGAGCTGTCACTGCTTCCCTCTCCGGCGCTGATTTATACAGTACGAACCCCAAGCGTTTAAAAAACACGTGTTTTCTCGTGGCTTATCAGAAAGGGTGGTGACATCAAGGCTTCTTGCAAATTTGTCATCTTTGAAGTTTATGGAGTGAAAAATGCATCTTTTTTTTATTGGTGAACATTTGCTGAATCTACTTAAACGCGCGCACACAAAATATCATTGGGTCTGCAAAACGATCAGACAAATATAAAAATGAAACAGGCTGGACACTGTTAAGTGCTTTTTTTAGCGGTTAATCTGCTTTCCTTAATTTTGTTTGTTTAATCTTTTACACAGGAGAACACTGTTTTTCACGGACGCACAATATCAGTGGTTACTCATGAACA
>NW_009258951.1:5358862-5359615 GCF_000687185.1 Egretta garzetta
TTTAGAGCATTTTAGCGTTTAAGGTCACATCCAGATCATCGTCCCAAAGGTCCAGTTTCTAAAGTTGATACACAACATTCACTAATATTTTCCTGAAATCCTTCTGATACGAGAAACCAGGATCTTACCCACACTGTACATGAATATATATACATATAGACACCGAATGAAATTATCCTGAGATCTGGGAGGAGGGGACCAGGGCCGGGGTAATATCAGAAGATGCATACCACACCGCCTGTACTTCTTGTCCTGTTTACTTGATTTTGCTGGGACATTTCCAGAGGAAGATTAAAACCAAAGTTTCTCCTGGAGTATCCTCATAGGGATTTCTTTCATCACAAGGTGAAAGGCCTTATTTATTTTTTTAAAAAACAAACAAAAAAAATCACCTAGATGACTTTATCAGATAAATCAGATACCTCTTTCTAGAAACAAATGAACATAATCAGTTTGCACCAAACTTTTGCCTTGAAGGAACAAAAACCCATCCCAGTTCTGCAAACTTTGACTGGTTTTTATTGAGTCTTAACAGGGGCTCTTTGGCAGCACAGATGTAGACCCAGGTTTGCTTGGTGCTATGAAGAAAAGGTACTGGTGATCATTGCTGTTCTTTATTTTACTTTGTGGTCTCTTTTATCATTGAAATAGAAAATTAAAAACCAAATAAAACCGCAACTTGCTAATATCGGTAGAAATAAATCAGAATTAGTATCGCATATCGACTAGTAAAAGAGGAAAGATAGGAAAAGA
>NW_009258951.1:5359634-5362079 GCF_000687185.1 Egretta garzetta
ACTCTTTCCTGTCCATGACGATTTAATTCTTGTGTCACTGATGTGAACATGGCAGGGCAGCATAGTGACTGCTCTTGAGTCTTTGCGTACTACAAATTATTTCTTTTATAAAAAAAATCCCTCAAGTTAGGGAAGATGTAAGGATGTATTAGAAATTTTTAAGACTTCTAGCGGTATCTGAGGAATTGTATTTCCTATATCTATACACAAAAAAATAACTGCCTGTTTTTATAGTATGGAATTCTTCACCTACGTTTGCTATTAGACTCACAGCTTGTAAAGCAAAGGAAATTAATTTGGGGAGTTACTTAAACAGTATACAGCTATAAGCCACCTGCAGACTGTCTCCTCTTCCCTGGCAGCGCAGCGAGGCGGCGGCTGGGATGGCGTGGAAGGAGCCCGGCACAGCCCTCTGGATCCTGACGGCCACAACCTCCTGCTCCCCCCAGCCCAGCCTCTGCTCCCTTCCCGCCTCTCATTGTCAGTCCAAAAGCCGAAATTACTGTCAAAAAGCAGTATTTCCAATGGTGCATTTATTCAGCAGGGTTCTGCAGAAAAAAAGTACAGTAGATATTTCAAAATTTTTCTAATTTATCCTTAAAATCTGTAGTAACTGTAGCACATTTTTATCCTTATTGATATTATTTTTATGAGGGAAAATACAACAGACTCTGATAAATTCTTTAAGTCCACAGCTATAAAACTTAAAAGTACCACATTACTACACACTCTCATTTTCATCCCGTTGTCATGTGCGATAGAGCCAGATCTTTATCTATCAATATTATGCACGCTAACCTTGCCAGATTGAGTTTGTGAAAACTTTTTGGTATTGATCTCTTCTCGTTTCATCACTTCTTCTCGAGCAGATTGCTTTTGGGCTCGGCACTGAGGGAATGCTGATTAGGGAGGCCTGTTTATTGTAATACCGATGGAGAATGACAATGAAGCTCCTGTTAGAGATGTCCTGCCTGGAGAATTACGGTTACGAGAGAAGCGAAGGTTAAATGCAGATAACAATATTGGCAAGCTGGTGCAATAAATCTAATTGTACTGTGGGAATCTTAGACTAACACTTTCTGGTCTCTGGTTTCCACATGGGGGGGTCTAAGCTGGATATTTAGGGCTGGATCCAAAGGAGGAGGTGACTCTTTGCTTTCCACAAAGTGGGAGACTGGGGTTTGGGCAGAGAAAGGAGCTGACCCTGCTGCCTGCCCGCACCGCCAACACCCAAATCCTGTCCAAGAGGGGCAAACAGCCCCTTCCCTACAAAGTGTATGGACTCCGGAATAATTTTGTTGTTTTCATGGTAATGCAGCTGAGCAGAGATTTTCAGGATTTGACTTGTAGGTTTAGGTGTATAAATTCTCCCTAAATCCATTTCAGACTTCAGGGCTAAAAATAGTATTTTTAAAAGCACCGATAGTTCAAATGTCCTGGGAGCCAATCTTTTGCTTCATTTTGGATTTACCAGTACAAACTGTGACTAAGAGATTGTTCTTGTTTCTTGTTCTTGTTCTCCTTTCCTCTTGAAGAAGCAGTGTTTGGAAAGCTTGGACTGTCCCTCCCCTGTGCAGGAGTGGGGCAGAGTCCCCTGGCCAGGCTGCCCCGAGGGGCTGGGCCGCCTCCATCCCGTGAGGTTTTTCAAGACCTGGTCTTGGGCAACCTGGTCAGATCCAGCAACTCTCCCCGCCTTCAGCAGAAGGAAAAGCATAACAAAATACAGGCAACACTGTTGCTCTGATAGGTGAAGCACAGTGGCAGCTCTCTTCTGAATTTTACATTTTTGGCTATGCAGAATATCAACAAAGGGGCACCTCAGGAGCTTTGGTAGATGGAATGATCCCCAAAAGCAGAGGGTGGCTTTCCCTGGTCCCTGCCCTTCCCCTCCCGCTGCGTGGCACACGGTGCTCCCAGCACAACCCTTCTCTGCAGGGTGCTGCTGCCGCTGCCACATAATGTAATGTGAAGAACGAGACCAAACTTCCTTTCTTTCACAGCTGGAAAAATCTAGAGAGAGGATTTTACTTCTCTGAAATAGTCCTTTGGAAAAAGTGCTGTTTATCTACAATGACTGAGTAATGAAAATCAAAAACACATATAATTTTTTTTAAACTTTAGATTTTTTCCACGTGGGCCCCAAACTCCCTGGGAGGTGCCAGGTTAACAGAACTGAAAGCTGCAGTCCTCTGTTCCAAGAGTGGGAGAAGAGCAGAACCGACGTCCTTACGCTTGTAGTAAGTGATAGGAAGCGAGAGAGTTACGTACAAATGTGGAGGTAATTATATGGAAAATAGTAGTGCAGGAAAAATAGAATGACAAAGGCAGCAGCAATTAAGAGTTGATGAGTGCTGTAACACAGAGATGAGTGTATTAGTGCAATACATTTTAAGTTTTAGGTAAACAGAAATGATAATTCAGGATGAGTGTAGACAGCACAATACA
>NW_009258951.1:5362136-5380043 GCF_000687185.1 Egretta garzetta
AGAGCAGCAGCACATAAAATGTGTACAGCTTGCTAGATAGCTTAGCAAATATAGGTAACTTAGCTTTGTGCAGAGCTATTCCTGTTACCCGCTTTGCTCCCCAAATGAAACAGAAACAATTTGCCACACGCTCACAGCCTCAACTTCAAAGAAATGGTGCAACTTAGTGCAGAATCAGGGTCCATCGCTGTTGCTGCTTTTTAACCCCAGTAAGGTCTTTGCACTTGCTGCATTGAAAGTGCTGTGACTAAAGGGAATAACGATGGTCAGAAAGCACCATTTAGTTTCTTAAAAGGGCAGGGATAAGAAATGATGCCAGTGGACGGAAGAAAGGCAAAAGTGATACAATGAGATGTGAGACGTAATAAGGAATGCAAATAGTCAACAGCAAACCACAAAAGTGCATTACTCTTTGGTTTGTAAGAGCTGCAAACCCTGCTGCTGCCATCGGCTCCTGGGAAAATGCTGTAGAACAGGGTGTGTACCTGGCAGCCGGAGATGTCAAGATGTTGCTCTTCCAATTTGTTTGGCGTAACGAAACCTCAGGCAGCCTCCAGCCTCGCTGGACCACTCTCATGTCCACCCACCCTGCCCCATGCCTGGTCCCACCAACACATCCCGGTGTGGGTGGCTGCAGCCCAGGCTGCTCCTGAACCACCACCACCCCCCTCTGCAACCTGCCCCGAGCCCGGGCACCTCTTGCCTGGACCGAAACACAACATTCCCAGAGGTTTTATGTGCTGCAACAAAACAGTTTCTGGTAGATTAATTCAGGACATTGTTAAAGAGCAATCCCACATACTCTGCGTAAGAAACTATCCGTTATAAGCTTCCACACTACACTTTAGATATATTGTCGCGGCTACCAATGCAAAATGAAATTACTGTGCAAGATGTTCCTGTGTCACACAGAAACTAATTTGGTCACTTCAGTGCTCTGCAGCCCTCGTAGAACCTGTTGAGATCTCAGGTTAAATGTCTAGAATCATAGAATCATTTAGGTTGGAAAAGCCCTTTAGGCTCACCAAGTCCAACCGTTCCCCTACCCCTGTCATCCCACCACTAAACCCTGGGCCTAAGCACCTCATCTGCCCGGCTTTTAAATGCCTCCGGGGATGGGGACTAAACCAATTCCCTGGGCAGCCCCTTCCAGTGCTTGACAGCCCTTTTGGGGAAGAAATTTTTCCTAATGTCCAACCTAAACCTCCCCTGGTGCAACTTGAGGCCATTTCCTCCTACATGCTTCAGAGGAACAACATTTAGAAGCTTGACTGTACTGTTTGCTATAGGCATGTGTGCATCTGCTTACTTTTGCATTCACTAATATATTAATGTCAACAAAAGTGGCAACACAAGTGGAAGAGTAGAGGCCACATTGCAGTTTTTCCAAGTCTGAATGTTGTTGAAATAAATATTCTATTTTGTTTAAAAAAAACACCCAACACTGTTATTTCCATTAATTTCTATCTTCCAGTGACATTTGTAATATAGGATTATTCTGTGATACTTGTTGTCTAATTCTATGTTTCTCTTCTCAAAACAACAAAAAAATCACTTTTTAAAGCAAGACAGCAGATGACTGCGACTGCTTTTACATTTATGCTATCTACTGCATTTAAAAATATAATGCAGTATCTAAGCTATATTATTTAGCAAAGTAAAGGCAGTGTTTCTGGTGGAAGAAGATGGTATCCCACTTTAGTAGAATGGCTGTGTGGACATCAAAATCCTCAAACTTTCATTTACCAAAACTCAAAAACCCCACACTAATACCACAGTTGCTAAGGGAATGTGAATAATCTCACCAGACATCCCGAGCATGGGAATTTCAGCGAACAGTTACTTATTGAGGTTGGCCTCAATCTCTACAAAAAGAAGAGTGCATGAGAAAAGTTGTTCAAATGCATCGTACAACTGGTGCTATCAGGCTTCATAAAGATGAATTAAGCTGAAGTTCATGGTTTGTGTAGTAATGACACAAAACTCAGTAATCCAGTGTTTGAACTTCAACGTCTTCAGAAACTGGTCATGGCACCTAGAATATACCTAGATCATGAAACAAGGATCCCAGAGTAAATACAAACAGCACCCAGTGCACATAAATGTGTCTGGTTTGGAGCTATGCATTCTATTCTTGAGTTTAACTCCTATGACTCTGCCCAAGCTTCTTGCACAGGCTGGGAATCAGAAAAAGACAAAAAGCATTAAAAAAAAATCAGCAAAAGCAACTTATACTGTAAACGCCTCTTCCCTCTGGTTTCTAAAGCACTCACTGAATTTGAGTGGCTCTTTTTCCCACATGTCCAAGTTGAAGCACCCCAAAGCAAGCTAGTTTTCAAAACCTGCGTACGCGGTATGGCCGGCTGAAGGACTTAGCAAGGTGCTAAAAACGAAAGCACCTTCAATTAGAAAATGCCAATCCATTTGATTTCAATGAGCTCCATGCTTTATGTTTTTGGTACCATCAGGGACTGAAAATCTTGTGTGATGTGCAGAGATTTGAACGCTGCTCAGAAAACTCTGAAAACTGTGGAATTTCAATAAAGCAGAACAAATAAAACAAACCTGAGGTTCATGCTTTCTTTATTGTCATTTATCTCAGGAGGAGCAGATCTGACTCTGCATATGTTCTCGACACGTGTTCTCCAGCCATCCCTAACCTCAACAAACCTTCTCTGAACCTGCTGAAATAACACATTTGGGAATGAAACGCTTCCCTTTATTTTCCCCCTTGCTTAAATCATCGTTTCTGTGGCTGAACATGTGACCAGGGGACGTGGAAATCCTGGGGACTGTTGCCAAACTGGCGCTCGTCCCACGGTGTACTGTAACGTGAGGTGCCAGCTGATCCGTTTGCTCCATTTGCAAACATCACTTTACTGATGTGAAAGCAGGCTAGGTCTGAGAACTTAATTAAGGGGGAAATATGTTGTGCTGGCTGTGGCAAAGCAAACAATTGGCTTTTACAGTTTTTAGGCTGGAAATGTTAGATATTTGTTGCTTCTCACGTCAAAACCTACACAAAAGGCAAATTGTCTGCGGGTCGCTGCATTTCCTACCCCAGGGCATTCAGCATAACGGATGGAAAACGGGGGTTACTGGCACCTTGCCAAGGATGTCAGGCTCCAAGACAGTTATGTGCTGATGTTTTGGATACTTAGAAGCCTACCAGCCAGCTGGTAGAGTCTAGTTTCATGGTTTTAGTTTGCTACGTGTCCTGCTTTACCCCAGAGCTCGCGGAGCAGCGGGTGACCTGCACCAGGTAGGCAGCAGGACCTTGCATGCTACCACCAGCCATCCTGGTGGTAACCCAGAGCAGATGGGCACTCCCCACACTCAACTCAAGCGGTCATAGTTACTCTTAACGAAGCAAGTGCAAGGATTCCATCCCTGGGCAGCTGAAAATGGTTAGAGGAGAGAAAACACTCAGGTGGAAGCAGTTGCTGGGTTTTATAAAAGCAGAAAGAGAAGAAGATTTAGCTTTTCCTCTCTTGGTAGCATTATAGCTTCGGGGTTTGGTTTGGGCTTTCCCTTCCCCTTCGTTCTGCATATGCCTTTGAGAAGAGGGTGCCTTCTGCTATGAATGAGGAACCCAATTATTTGTGGGGCTGTGTCTGTTCCCCCTGTCTCCAGCCCATCCAAATGCTCGAACCAAGAGATGGAATCTTGCTTCTCTCTGCTTTCCCCTTGTACTGGTAAGTTTTGTTATGAGGATGCTACTTGGCTTGATACAGCTTATGGGAACTAAAATAAAACTTAAAGTCTGTAACTTACTCTTTTCTGCTTCAACTAAAGAGAGTGTAAATAACACACTAATACAGGGTTTTTTTAAGGACAAAAGTTGTTTTTTGCTTTCGTTGGTTTTGCAGCTATTGCAAGGTTGTGACTTTTTTTAAACTATTGTGTTTATGTGTGCATTGGTGTACTGATGTTAGAAATCTGTTTTAACATATAAATTGCCTTCTAAGTATTTTTTTTCCAAAATAAGCTTTGAAAAAAATCTAATCCCCACCACCATCCCTTGCTTCTTTGTTTTTAAGGTATTTAATTTGTCTTCTTCCCTTGTCAGACCCACCAGTAGTTAATTTTTATGAAGGGACTTAAATGATTTCATGGTGAAACTTTTGCCTTTAAGCAAACAAAAGCATTGAATGAGGCAGGCACTGGCAATAAGTAATTACTAGACAAGGCAGATGCTGTGTTTGATTCCTGAAGAATTTTCTTCAGCAATAAAATGTGTATTTCTTCCTTGTCAAGGCATAAGGCCCCAAAACTCTGCTGCTTTGAGATTGCAGAGCTAGAAAGGAAACACATTTATCCCTTTCTCTTCTCTTTCTGACTCGGGCTGCAGGAGCGGCATAAAGATATTCCAATTATCTCATTCAAACCACACCTCCTTAGGAAAAGACAACTAAAAGAGGCACAGAAAAAGCATGCTATAGGCACAGCTGCTTCTTGTGAGCCTAATCTACAAAGTGGACAGGGTGAACTGTGTAGGACAAACTCCCTTACAGGTTGGGGGGGGCAGGGGTACGCTGTGGTTGAGGTCCATCAGGGCTGATCAAAATGCTGTGCTGGCTGAAGCATCACGACCTGCTGCAGCTGGGGTACCATAAGCAATCCCAGGGAGCTTGTGTTTATCTCAGGCAGTGTTTGTCTGGAAGATGCCTCATTCTGAAGATAAACTTGTCTTTATAATGTTTGGCTGGTTTGTATTATGAAAATGCAGGTTACACAATGTTTTCTTAAATTGGCATATGCCAGACCTATTCATGCTGGCTGAGGACCAGGTGTGCTGTACACGATGGGGCAGCCAAGCAAATGCATGTAAGGAATAGGTATCACTTTTTAGCAGTGCTTAAGCCAACTGAAAGCTTTATTTATTTTTTCTTCAGGAGGAATTAGTGTAGCTTGCTTTATACTTCTGTGCTCAGTGAAAGAGAATTAAATAAAAAACCCACCAAACCAATCTTACCAACTAATCAACAATGTGTTTGCTGTTTTGATCTGTTAAAAGAAAATATTGGCGAAACAAAATTCTGTCTCTTTTACCGCACTGCTTACTAGGAATATATGGCCTCCAGTAGAACACTGTTATATTAAATTAATACTTCTCAAAACTTTGAGCTGCCACATGTGAAGGGGTAATTACCAGCTCTGGTACAATCTACGCTGTGCAATATATGGGCTATTCTCCAAGATTTACTGTGAGTGCAGTGAATGAGCAATGAAAGCTGCCTGAGCTATAATCTTAACAAGAAGTAGAAATACAGTGCTGCTTAATTCAGAGTTAGGTACTACCTTTTCCAAGAGACGGTGGCTTTAAAAAGCTAAACTGAAACCTCTGAAGGTTTAACTATTTAAATACACAATTTGGGTATTTTTTCTTTTTCTTTTCTTTCTCCACCCACAAAATATTAACTGGGGTTCAAAGAGAATATGTAATTTTATCAAATTCAGGGAGGGGCTGGTAACTAATAAGGTGACCTGTGGGCTATGTGATCTTACCCAAGAAGTCATGGGCAGATTTGTAAAGGACTTTGTTATTGCTTCCTATATGGCTACTTAATTTCTGTAGCAGCCACCCTTTAGTCACCATTTAGTCTAAAATAAACATTGACCTATAAAGTGTCTGGGTTTTATGTATGGGAAAGTTGACTTGCCATCACCAGACGTTTGCATTGTAACCATGGCATGGGAACTTTTTAAAAAAAAAAAAAAAAACAGAAACCTGCCCACCACCAAAACCCCATTACATTTGTCTTGAAAAATTGAGATGACTACCAAAAGGTACTGACTCAGCAATACTGATGTACTGTGCCTCATCATCTGTGCCCCTCCCCCTTAGTTGTTCATCCATGTGGCTCCATGTTGCTCTGCCCGTGATGTCCCCTGTGGGTGTCCCTGGACAACAAACACTGCACAAGATCTATTTTTCAGAAAATATGTGGAAAAACTGAATAGTTAGAGGGGATAAATACTTCTTATTTGTCATAGGAAAGTGCATGGACCCATTGTGGGATTAGCTGCTATAAATTTTGACTTAGATGGTTTTGGGGTTCTTTTCCTTACTCATGTTGTAGCAACTTATTCATATTCTCAATTCCTCAGGCTCTAAACTTCTATTATTTTTCTTTCAAACTCAGGAAAAGGAAAGGCACATAACTTTATGTTCTCCTTCCCTGTTCCCTCTCAAATGTATCATCCAAGGAAGCTGAATGGGTGAAATAAATAATTGAAATATAAATTACTCTTGGCCCATGTGACCACATTCAGGATGTAAAAATGGTTGCAACTTCTTGATGAGTGAATGGATGCATGCATCTTTTTCTGAGCAGGTGAAAATAATGTGGGAAGCCTTTCAAGTGTGTGTCCCTGGAGAAAAACTATTTAGCCGGTGTTTTAAGGCAATCCAGAAGAGTAATAGATGAATAGGGGAAAACCTAGGCATTTGATACCTGCAGATCCCTTCAGAGAGATACAGTGTGGTTATTCCACATACAAATGTTTTCAAGAGGGCAGTGGGAAAAAGCCCTTTTAGACATAATTTATAACTAACGTGAATGAAAGCAAGGGGAAACAAATGACATTACATTCCCTTTTCTTGTGGGCCCATTTTATAATATTTTAGAAGCGTTTTTATTCTTTACAGAATTACTAGATAATCCTTCTGGTCTGTTAGCTACATTTAGATAACTTTCATGTGCTCCCAGTTTGCTTTAGCATGAGAACTGCATACGTGCCATATATGCTGAAAATATAAATGGGAAGAGATAAGAACATTTTTCCAGGTCATCTGGGAGTAACATTCTTTTAATATTCAGGAAAGTTATAATCTAGAAAAGTGAGGATATCCTCTTTAACTTCCCAATAACATATGAATTTATACTAATGTATTAAATATATCAGTTTCTTGAGCATTAGCAGTGTATTGCAGCATTTCACTTAAATTTAAATATTGATTATGCAGCTGTTGGAGCAGTAACTAGTCAAAAAGCATAGAAACTGGATACAAGGTGAATGTAACCACTAGAGAGTAAGAATAAGGTTGGACAGGTAAGTATTGAAAGTCATTTAAAAACCTATAAAAGTTGAAATAAATTAAAACACTAATTTAATCTTCCTATTTGGTGACAGATTCTGCACGTGTGAGTCTGAGATCTCTGCTGGTTTTCTGATATGTAACTGCATGGTGCTAGTGACTGCAGCATCGGAGGCTGAGGGTGTTCTTGGCCTCATTTCATAGTTTAAAACTGTCTTTCACAAGGAGTAATGTGTGCTGTAGGACTAGGGGTCAGTGGAGCTGAAATGGTACACAACATGCATAGCTGCAGTGGAAGAACTGGGGGGGTGGGGGAAACAACGACATGACACATCACCTTCCCTGGGGGTTTTGAATGTAATTTCTGTCTTGGAAAGAAAACACTGTTGTGTGAAATCAGGAGGAGTAGTCTCTTTTCTTTCAGGCCATCAATTACTAATGCCTAAATAATCTCTTGGGCAGTACAGAATCCCTCATACTGCTGTTCATCCCTTTGGGTTTACACCTTCTAGACACTGAAGCATGGTATAACTTTGATAATTTTCCTTAACTGGCTTGTTAAAATGAGAATGGATCCCAGGTCTGAGAAGTTAAGTTGGCACAGATAGGTCTTGGGTATCTTCATCCTTTAGTTATATTTGCTTATATATGATGAAGCCAAAAAGGAGATGATCCCAATTTCTTTGGATTTTGGAGTCTGCCTACCCCAGCTGCAATTTTTAGGTCTTTATGTTCCACAGATACATCTTGGTGGACAGAACAGACTGTGTGTATTTTGCTATGCGTTTTACAAGATACATTCAATCATTCACTGCAGGAACCACTGGGACTTAACTTAGAAGAGAAAGTGAAATACAACACTTCTGGCCAACAGGGAATAGCTTGCCTGTTGTCTTGGAGGTGCCTTCATTGAGAATACACACACCTAATCACGCTTAAGTGTGTTTGGTTGTTCGCTTTAAGCAAGGAAATAATCTTAAGAATTTTTTAAATAAATAAATAGGGTTACTTTTATGCACTGCAACTGTATATCCCAAAGAGACCTGGTAGTTCTGCCTACCTAATGATAGTGCCTGCCAAGGAGACCAGACTGCCCTGGGCAGAGGGTGCCTCAGGACCTGCCAGGGTTAGATACCTTGGAGCAAGACCCCAAACTGCCATGTCCTGCAGGCAGGAGCCACCCATGGACTGTGGAAAATGCTGAGCAAGATGGCATGTTTGGGGCTGAACAGGGCAGGATGGTCCTGTGGCCTTGACCGGGCAGCTGCAACTCTCCAGGGACAGGATGAGAAGGATTTTCATGCTGGCGATAAAGTTCTGATCGTTTCGTATACCAGGCATAAATCACTTTTTTTTTCTCTCCCTCCTTTACCTTGGTCCTTAGATAGTTTAAGCATTTGAACAGTATAAGATCATTTTCTGCTTGTGTAACTGTTTACAGGCTAGCTGTGCAACCTCCTGTATACATGCTCTCAGCAGGTACAGTTATACTGAACATGTGTACAGAGTACTGGCAAAGCTTGAAATTACAGTATGTATCTACTAAAATACCTGAACAGATTAATCTGTTTTCCACATAATTTATTTATTTCCCTGTTAGTAAGAACAAAAGCTTTCTCCTATTAAAGGGTAAAAATTCACTGATAAAGAATAGAGGCAGGAGAAACTACACTAGGCCAGACCATAGAAGAAACCTGGGTAAAAAAATTTGTTCCTTTGTCTGATTTTTTTTTTTACCTTGCCAGATTTCCATGACTTGGGACCAAATAGATATTGGCTGTTAAACCCTGCAATATAAGTTGTTCCTTTGCTGAAATGCTGTAGGTTCATTCTCTGCCTGCAATGGCTTTTTCTTTAAAACAGCTAGACCATAAAGTGCAGAAAGTAGGGGTTTATAGTGGTCCGCAGTCCCCTCGATGTGGTACTTGGCGTGCTTGTTCTGCTGTAATGTGCTCCCAGACACACTCTGTAATGCACTCAGACACATCCTTTTCAGGCTCTTTCTTTTTCTCCTAGTACATTATTAGGACAGCAATGGCAAAGGATATATCACCATGAGAATGCTCTTGTCCTGAAGTAAACTTGAAAGCGAAGGACCAAGGCTTTCAGTCCATTTAAAGAAAATTATTTCATATTAATATTTGTTACATTATAAAATAACATGGTAAAAATCACCTTGTTTACTCTATTACTAAAAAGGAAGCATGGACAACATTTATCATTTTATTGAACAGTTAGGCCATGTTATAAATTTCATACATATATTATTTGTAGGAGTCGGCCACTTTGCATTTTGATTATACAAAATACAATAGCACAACTGTATAAATTATCAAGTTTTTCTTCCACTGTGGTAAATTAATGCCTCGCTTACCTCTTCGGCGGCTCAATGGCTTTATGCTGTTTGAGGATCGGTCATTTTAAGCATTATAATTTTTTCAGTATGTAAACTGAAGAAGCTGTTGGAGATACTGCAGAAATTATTGCATGTACATTACATGTACAGTGCCTTGATTTGCTTTGTACTTGGTACTCTGCTCCAGGAAGGTCTCATGGCAAAAATGGCTTTGAAAGAAGACTGGCATATGAAATATCTGAGAAGAAAGGGTTTGGTTTGGATAATTAAAACAAACAGAAAAAACCAAGAGGGATGGCAGAGTCCTTCAAAACAATTACTAGTATGAGGAAGCTTTATCAGATGGTCCTGCTTATGCTTTCAGGTGGAAACACGTAGCTTAATGGAAGGGTAATGCACTTTGAATGAACGGGAATAGTTACTGCACACAACGCGCAATTAACCTTTGGAGCTTTTTATCACTAGATAACTCTAAGACCAAGAGCTTAGAAGGATAAAAAGGGGATTATACGATATTCATGGGGATAATGAGAAGATAAAGGTTTATTGCAGGAAACCAGAATGTATAAGAGAAATCCTCATGTTTTTAGGATTTAAACTGACAGGATCACTAAACATTAACTGACAGGAGTAGGCAAGAACTTCCCCGAGGGCAGGTTTTTCACCATTAGGTGTTTTGCATCCTTTTTTTAAAAGATTATTACACTTGCTACTACTAGCCCAGATAGGATTTAAGATTGAGTAGTCTGCAAGACTAAGATATACAACAGAATTTTCAAATCCCTAGTAGCTTTTAAGAGCAAAGAGTTGTTCTGGGCATAGATTTGGAAGTATTTACAAGGCTGTGAAGGTTTCTTTGAAGTATTTTAAGCATGCAGTAAAACTGAAGTTCAACCTTTTCAAGATGGAAAATGCACGCTTTGGGAGGGGAGGGGGATTTTTCCACAAAACTTATTGCCCTTGCTCTCGGCACAGAGATGTGGGCATGTATCTGAGTGCTTTGGCTCCTAAACATTGGCAGTAACTGCCATGTCGTCTTCAGGGTGATGCTTTTCACCTGAGACTCCAGCAATGTGAGAAACTTGGGTTTGGAGCAAGTGTCTTATGAGGAGTGGCTGAGGGAACTGGGATTGTTCAACGTGGAGAAGAGGAGGCTGAGAGGAGACCTTATTGCCCTCTACAACTGCCTGACAGGAGGGGGTAGTGAGGTGGGGGTCGGCAGCAGATGATAGGACAAGGGGAAGTGGTCTGAAGTTGCGCCAGGGCAGGTTTAGGTTGGACATTAGGAAAAACTTCTTCACCGAAAGGGTTGTCAGGCTCTGGAATGGGCTTCCCGGGGAGGTGGTCAAGTCCCCATCCCTGGAGAGATTTAAAAGATGGGTAGATGAGGTGCTTAGGGACATGGTTTAGTGGTGGGATGGCAGGGTTGGGGTAATGGTTGGACTTGATGATCTTAAATGGCTTTTCCAACCTAAATGATTCTATGATTCTATAAATGCCTGCAGCTCAGAAACACTTCAGGTCTTTTCTCTAAAGCTTCCTCCAGAAATTTCTATGCCTATTTTTGCATGTTCTTATATCAGCTATAGTCCTGACAGGCTTCTGGAGTTCAGCAAATACCTCTCAACTTCAGGAGTTCAATTAGTGAGCAGGTAATGTCCAAGCAACTTAAGCACTGAAAGAACATTTGGCCAGAGTAGGGCTGGGATCCAGGCTGATGCTATCGGTGATGGAGCCCTAAATGTCCGAGCATTTTCCTAAGTGACCTTTACAGGACTATGCTTGCAATCTGCAGGAAGTCAAGAAAGAGTTCCTGATTGCTTGTGAAAATCAGAATTTCTCTCTTAAAGTTCTTATGCCATTATGTTTGTCACAGAAAATATTTCATACTGTTTGGGAGTTTTTTAATCATGGATCCTGAGTATTCATTATAACAAATTAATTTTTTTTAAATCAGGAATAGGTGGCATCAGACCGTAATCTTAAAAAACCCAAATATCTTGTGGATCGCTGTCATCTAGACCAGAAAAAGGGGAGGAATATCCCTGAAACAAAGGATTTTATAGGAAACTGTAACGTACAGGCATGGCCTTCCATGTCTGGTTATTCTTTTGCAGTTCTAACTCTAGAATTTTGAGATGGAGTAATAACAATATACCAAAAAAGATGCGGAATTAATTGGTGAAACAAAGTAGGCAATATTTTAGTTGTATTTTTTGCCAATCAAAACACACATTCTTAAGTAATGAATAAATAATCTATTCAACGATTTAGCTCTGTTTATTTCCTTCAATATTATATTGTCTTAAGAGGCAATTTACAAACTTGGTGAGAAACTGTGCAACATAGTGTGAAATGATATTAGTAACTGTGCCTAGGACCCGATCAAAATTGATAGATTTCTGCTGGGCAAATCATAAATTCAATGCTCCCTTTAATGCAGCCCTTTTATTATTGCTTGCATATTGGTTGTTGCTATGCCACTGAAAACTAATTTAAGAGTATATAAGAAATTTTGCTGCTAGAAGGTGAGATCAACGTATGAAGCAGTACATGCTGGGTTACGATTATCATTCACTTGTAAGCTTTTCTGGTCTGATTTAGTTGGCAGTAGATTACAACAGAGTTAAGGAGGACAATCCTTAAAAAAGAATGAAATTAGAAATTCTGAAAGGCTAAAACAGTTTAGTTCAATAAAATCCTTTATGTATAAATAACAGCAAAGAGCTGCTGATTCTTGCTAAGGGCTATTATTGACTTAAAGAGCAATCTCATGTATAGCAATCAATAGGTAGATTTGGCCGCAAGATTTTTACTACTAAGTGAAATGAACTGAAAAAATGACCTGAAGTTAAGTATCTTAACATGTTGTGTTTCACAAAACTGTGTTTCAATGAGAAATTGGAGTTACAATAAAAATGAAGGTTTTCTTGAAAGTGCAAATACTTAGTGGTACAAAAATTAGAATATATTTGTATATTACTTGGGTACTGCAACGAGGCAATGTAGATTGTGTTATTGCTGCTGCTCCTGGCCTGTGTGGACCAAATTAATAGAGTTCTCATCTATACGGAAAGATGTATAGACAAAAAAGACTTGCCCAAGCTTCAAGAAATTGGATGAGAACAAAATGGCTTGGACTTAAAGCAGGTAAAATACAGGGTAACATTGATAAGGCAGAGAAGGAGCAGGAAGCAGAAGAAATGCTGGATGATAAAAGCCCTGACTGAGGGCTTCTCGTGCATTTGTAACCCTTTATAAGGCATAAACAATATCATATTTTACGCCAGAATATCTTGCCTCTCTGGAGGTGCTGGTAACTCCTGAACGCCCAAATGATGATTCCCACACCTTCCTTTTTTTTTCTCTAACTCTTCTGGCACAGTTTGAATGCTGAGTACCTGTATGGGAAGAGTCGCTGAAGTCAGATGGGCTAAATCTCACTGTGGACTGGTTTTTGCACCTCTGCCTACAAGAGGGGGGTGGTCATGGCTCTGCCAAGGTTGACTTTGTGCTCCTTTGGGGAGCAGAGCTGTTCATTCAATATAGAACAAATGTCCTCCTTTTTTCCCTTTTATTCACAAGAAGCTGGCTACAATCAAGTTGTTTCTATGACCTGTTTCTTCTAGAACAAAAGGTTAATTCTGGATACTTAAGTTTCTAAGAGAAGGTCTGATATCTGTTTATTTTTACTTTAGAAGAGCAAATTCTCATCTGTGAGAGCTCTAAAAGACCTGTTCAGAAAATGTTCTTGATGTTAAACACCTCTGAATAAACAGAGCTAAAACAATCAAGAAATGTCAGCTTAAAACCATTGTTACTTAATAGCATACGCAGCAAATCAGTCTAGCTAATGAGATCCTGTCCCAGAACAACACCAAAATCCAACTGCTTCTAGAGGGGCAGGGCAGCTACTACCTTTTATAAGAGATATTAGAAACCGCTTTTGGAATTTGTTGGAGTTTTCCCATGATTCTTGGTGATTTTAGGTCATCCAGAAACATTAAAAAGGAGTTTTTAGTGCTAAGGCTGTCTGCATGTAACTATGTAAAAAATGTGCCTTTTATGTATTATTTTAAAGGATTGAAGACTAATAACAAAATGGTCTTATTTAAGGGGGTGTTAAATTCTGTTTGCTTTCATATCACCAGACCCCATATCTCCTAAGCTGAATCAGCAGTTCAATCCACATGTCAAAATATGCTTTACTTTATTGATAATACTCAACACAGTAAAAATTCTCTCACTACTTCTTTCCAAGTGATACTTCTGCAAGAGCAGAACAAACAACCAAAAAGAATTATCCCATTGACTCCTGGCTTTTTTTCCCTTTTATTCCTTCCTATTACTGAGGTGTAAAGACCCACCTTTACACCAAATGAATTTCAAATCAATTTTATCACTTTGAGCAGTCCCAAACCTTCCCCAAAGTACTACTAATTTATACACAAATGTCTTCTGTAACAAAATGCAATCATATTACCGCAAGTTCTGAAGAAACAGTAGAAAATAAATTTTGGGATCAGAGACCAATGAACTGATCTGTTAGTGGTCTAGTACCAAGCAACAATACTTTTTCCTTGTTGGAGATCATCTTTGGCAGTGATTATTTTTTTTTCTTGACACATATTTCTGTGTCACTTCTTAGTACCAGGCAACAATACTTTTTCCTTGTTGGAGGTCATCTTTGGCAGTGATTATTTTTTCTTGACACATATTTCTGTGTCACTTCTAACTGGTAGGGTTCACTTATACTTATCCAATGCCTATTGCAAGGAGCCGGACTCTGTATTTGCAGATGGAGTTTTCGTTCTCATTCCTGGACTGTACTCCATGGTATTTGCATATTTCTAAACGACTGTTAACTAAACATTCATAGGAGTGAACTCTCATCTCGGTAATTACCATTGGTAGTGTCAGCTGCGAAAGACCTGCTGAGGCTGTCTGCAAATCTGGGTTGGGGTCCTGAGGGACCCAGCCCTGACCCCCCAGAGCAAGAGGTGCAGGAGAACCCCCCTTCCCCTTGCTTGTGCCGGATAGCCTTTGGCCCTGACCTTCCTTGGGCCCCAGGCTGCGTTGCCATGCCCCTTCTTATGTATTGTCTGTGCCTTTTCATTCAAAATGCCTGCAAAAGTGTGGCTGTTGCAAGCTGCTGAGCTGGTTTTTTGCAGTGTGACAGGGAGGTTGTGGGAATATTTGAAGGCACGGGGCTCGCTGGAGGTGTTGGTAGGCTGTGTAAAGCAGTCTCGATGATATTCCTTGTACACAGTGATCTCTGGAAGGAAACACCACCTTGGTTTTCTCCAAAAGTGTGGAACTTTAATGTATGTTTATTGTGGATGATCAGGGACCAGACTGGAAGATAATGCATTTTACAGGGTTAGTATAGCACCTTCTAAAAGGCTACTGTATTTAAGCTGTTAAGATGCAGCCTGGAGTGCTATGGCTATGCCAGGTAACAGAAGTAACAGGAACAGTGATCAAATGGATGAGCAGTGATTTCCGATTCAGGTTCTCACATTCTCTGTATGTCCCAAAGCAAAGTTAACAGCAGTAAAGGGTACCTGGACTGATTTAGGCACTGGTCTTCAATTGCTGGGGTAGTTTAAATACTCAGTGTTACTTTAGGATTTTTCAGGTGTTGTTTCTTTTTTAATTGAGATGGAATGATATTGCCCTGTCTGCAATGACAGAGGCGTAGCGAACTGCTATAGTATTTCATGCAGTACAATTTAGTTATGGTGACCTATCGACTGAGTATAAAAAGCCATGGAGCAGATAAGGCAATGTTTCATAGCTCTTTAGTTTTATTGTGCTGTGATTCAGAGCTATAACATATATGGAAAAATATCACTGCAAATGTGGCTACCGTGCATGCACTCTAAATAAGACAGATCAGATTATCTAGAAATAGATACTGCTGTATAGAAATAATATCATTGTAATTGAGTCATTATAGGTGACGTAAGAATCTGGCACAGACCATAGAATCATAGAATCATTTAGGTTGGAAAAGACCTTTAAGATCATCAGGTCTAACTGTTAACCCTGCCATCCCACCACTAAACCACATCCCTAAGCATGTCGTCTGCCCAGCTTTTGAATCCCTACAGGGATGGGGACTCGACCCCTTCCCTGGGCAGCCCCTTCCAGTGCTTGACAACCCTTTCTGTGAAGCAATTTTTCCTAATGTCCAACCTAAACCTCCCCTGGTGCAGCTTGAGGCCAACCTCCCCATCCTTCCCAGGAAGAACATCTTGCAGAGGATGAGCCCACCATGCGCTGAGTTCATTGCAAAGGCTGTCACGGGCTGGTTGGCCATGTATGGGGGAGAGGAGCTCTCCTGAGAGATGAGTTGCTCCCTGTAGTTTGATTTGGTCAGAGTTGTATCACACTGATCTCACTTGCTGCAGTGGGTTCGGCTTTGCCAATAGCACAGTGGCTTCATGAGTTCTGTTTTTCCTTGTTTTACAATTCAAAGCTATGTTAAATAACCAAAGATTAGAGAGAAGTTAAACTCCAGGAAATAGAGAAGAGACTAAACTTATTAGCAATTCCTGTCCCTAATGACATCTCAATCAGGTGGTGGTTGTCTCTGCCTTGCTACTGCCTCTGCTACACAGTGTGGTACCGGGGGGATCTCTGCTAGCTCAGGCGAAGGGAGCTCAGCTTGAGCCAGGACTGATGTGTAAATCAAATATAACATTGCATTGTCCAAAGCACAGACCAGGAGGAGAAAATCATGGGGGTGGATTGATGTTTGACCTCTCTGAGGGTGCTGATAGACATGGAAACATAAGCAAATGCCCACTCCCGTCCATGCATGCAGAAGAGCCTGGGGCTGTTCGGGGAGGTTTTTTCCTTGCAATTGATCCCACAGCTGGTAGTCAGCAGAAAGAAATAAGAAACATCTCATCTCACACTCTCTCCTGTGCCTGGATATAGGGCAAGCCGTGCTCCAACCCAAATCACACAACCAGAATAATTATGGATGCTCATGGAAAGAATGTATAATTATTTCTTAGGTATACTGTAGTATTTGTAACATCTTCTCCAGAAAATGTAGTGAAAATGTTGTTGCAAAGCAAGGTGAAATCCTATTTTCAGTTGTACCCATTCTGAATTTTTCCCTGATGATTCTGTTTCAAGAGGAGCCTTCTCTGTACAGCGAAGTGTGACCTTTCTCTTCAACATGAACTTTACAGTATGCTCATTTCCCTGGTAAGCTAATAAGGAAATGGATAGATATTAAAAAAAAAACCCCATGAGCCTCTCCTGTAAATTCCTAGTATTTCCCATTTTATCCCGTCCTCGGAAATGACCTTTCATCATCCATGTTAGGGAAGATCTCTTAATGTTGTAACACACTTGCAGTGAAATAACGGTCTTGGCTAGACGTGTTCTACAGACATGCTTAAGACCAGCAAAAGTAGAAAGCGTCAAATTCTTTGTGCCTTGCCTCCTGAGTAGGGTTTTTTCATTGAATGGATACTGAAGCAAAAAACCTCTGCAATTTGCTGCCAAGTCACTGAAGTGGTAACCAGCCATCTATGAAGGGTGAAAGTTTCCCACCCAGGCTTTGCATGTCCGAAGGGCGGTGCAACATTTTGGGAGGTTATTTTTGAGCGTGTCCCAACTTACACACGGAACTCGAAGTTTGAGAGCAGCTTTTATTGCCTTCAGACTCTAGACTCTGCTGGAATACCAGACTCTTAGAAACCCTTTCAAAACAATTTCATTGTTATTACTGTAATCACTGCACAAGTGGGAAATCCTGTGCAGGATGCCTCTTGTTGCTATGGGATGTTGTGGTGGCTGTTCTGCTCACAAATTGATATTATCAATCACAATGTAGTCATTACAGGTTTGCAGCAAGATTGCTGGCCTGCAAATTTTTTGCTACTTTTACTACAAAAGACAGAAGATCTACAGCACTGCAGAGTTTGAAAACATTGAGTCTTTTTTAGGAATTGTGTGAATATTTGGATTTGACTCTACAGGGAATTTTTTTTAATAGAAGTGTTTCCTCGCTGGGTCTATGTAAGGACACATTAAAATGTCCTTTACTTTATAGAGCTTTTTTGAATTAGAGGACTGTGCAACTGAGGCAAAGGGTGCATTTCAGGGAAATCTGAAGTGTTTTGTTAAACTGAGCACTATTTTCAATGCAGATGACTACCTGCTCCCACTGAAAAGAGGGACCTGGTTCACATATTAGCAGACACGTGCTGATACAGCCCCGTGTGAGATGGAGGATGACAGCTCCACGCAGAAGCCGTAAAATTCCTGCTTGATTTCTGAGTTGAGTTGGGAATTGCATCTCCGTGCATTCAGAAAGACAAGAAAACCGTAATCCAGCTCAGACAAACCTCCAGCACCAAATCCTTCTTTATCCCCTATCTCTGCCCCAGCACAAGTGTCATGCAGGCAGCAGAACAGGAGGTGGAAGAAAGCACAGAAAGTCTTGCTTTATCAACCCTGGATAGTAAAGACCTTGTGGGACCTGGCT
>NW_009258951.1:5380106-5399093 GCF_000687185.1 Egretta garzetta
CCCTCCAATGTGTCCACATCTGTTTGCATGCATGTGAATAATAGGAGAGCTACAGAGCAAAACATCACTGCTGAGCAAATCCCACCTTTAGGCAGAAATTTCCAATTATAAATTACTGGGGACACAGGATGGTTACAGTAGAGACTTTAATAATGGATAATTAATCATATAAATACTTTTGGTAGGGAGAGGGAAAGACTGGCTTGCATGAGTAACAGCTAAAGGTAAATTATCAGCCATGACTCTAAGCACACCCAAATGAAGAAAGTGATTTCATCTAATGAAACACCTCTGCCGAGATACACCTGTACACCCTGCCACAGCCTGCCATGCAAAACTTGGGGGGGGGGGGGAACTTATGCGGAACCATTTCTGAGTTGGTTTTTGTCCTGTTTTTCTTATCGCTGATTGCTCTAATTCTTGTTTTAAAACTAGAACAAAAACCCCATTATCAGTTATCATGTAGAAAAGAGCTCCTCTTGCCACAGAAAGATGCTTTGTGATTATGGATTGCACGTCCCTCGCGTTTATTTAGCTCAATAAACAATAAAAAGACAGCTTGTAGGAAATGAATCCTCTGCATTATCCTGATATCTGAAGCTGTGTGCATTTCCTCTGGAAGAAAGAGTGCTGGAATTATTGTGTTTAGGCTTTGAATTATAATATAAATCAACTTACAAGGGGAAAATAATTGGCTACCCCAGATCAAAATCCCACATTTCCAGGTTCTGTATTTAAATAGCAGTATTTGGTACAACTACTGAATTTCCTTGTACACAATGTTAAAAGCTGATTTTATGGCCAGATGTGATGAGTGGTATTCAGATAGTGGGGAATTTATCAGCTCTTCCAATAAAAAAAATCAAATCCTGAAGAACAGAGTAGTAAAAATGTTCATGTGATGCTTCCCCTGCTGAAGCAAGACCCTACTACTATTTATTTTCAGACAGCTTATTCCTGAGCATCACACCAAAGTCTTTTCGGTATGAAAGTACTTGTGGGCTATCGTAGATAGGATGGGTGTCTGGAAAGCTTCATATTACAGCAGAATGAACACTTTGTCCTTTCAAAAGTGCCTCAATTTCCTCAACCTTGAAAGTCTTTGGAGAAGAGAGTGATGGGGAAACATTAAAATAATCCTGTCCCAGACTTGTGGCTGTGCTGCTTGTCAAGGGTGTAAAGAAGAAATACAAACCGATACCTGGAGGCTTGGACGTGTTCAGTGGTAGGCAGTAGGTGCATGTGGGTGGGTTTGTTGGCTTCTCAGGGAGGTGGGCTAAGAGAAACAAGTGTAGAAATTTTTTTTTCTTTAGGAAAATGCTCTGGGAAGTCATTTAAGGTTTTATTTTAAAAACAGAAGCCCTTATTGGGAAATTATTGAAAGCCCCAGTCTAACTGCAACTGTATTATTTTTAATCTTGAACCTGAGGGCATGAAGGATTTTGGGATCCATCTCTTTAAGCCTGTGCCTTGCTGGGGAAGCTGAAGCACACCGTGCTTTCCCAGCTCGCTGTGCGCTCCGGTGGTAGGCAGGAGTTGGCAAGAGGGATCTGCGCACCCGGCCACCACCAATGGGGACACCCAAACCACCCCTCTGCAAAATCACCCTTTGCATTGCAACTGGAATACCTACTGCTGGTGTACAGATTCATTTGGTCACCTTTGCTGGCCTAAGGCAACATGTTACTGTGGAAGGAGCTGGGTTAAACCTGCCGTAAGCTATCCTCAGTGAAGGGACGGTAGATATGGCACACAGGGCTTTTAATCCAACTGCTGTTTTATTTGTTTTGTAGGGAGGGTTTTATAGTTTAAGTAAGTGCTAACCTGTGCTCTTTCTGGTAGGAAAAATCAAGGAGCGTGTACTTCCAAAGAAAGTTTTGCCTGGATGAGAAACAAAAATGGGCTGAATAAAAATTGAGACAGTTTTTCAAGACTCAGCACTTAATTAGAAGATAAGTAAATAATTACTACACCATGAAGGTTTGCATGCAGATAAATGTATAAAGGTGACGAGAATAAACTCACTGAAACAAAATTACGCAAAACATTTGCATCGTATCAAATGGGCTCAGTGTTTGTTTTACGTACCCTGGCAGAGGGAGCGTGTAATATCTGAGCAACTGCTGACCGGGAAACACTGGGACTAATGAAGAGCCTAATCCTCAAAGTGCCTTCGTGCTTCTAAATGTCATTAAAAGTCACTCCACAAGGTAAGAGCTAAATATATATTCTAGCTATCAAACCCAGATTGCTGTGGAATGTGAATGAAGCTGTATGTATATAATGTCCTACGCCTGACGTTAGAGGGTAAGTTATGTTTATCACTAGTGGATGTTTCTGTGGGTGTTTGATTATATCGTTTCTTATGATTATATTCGTTCTTATGAGAACACGTGTTTCTTCTGACTGTTTCCACAAGCCATCCCCAGCCGTTGCCGTCTGAAAATGCCGAGAGGTGTTCTTGCCTGGCGGTGCCTCAGCGCTGCCTGCACAACGGCTGCAAAATGTGTCTGTCTACGTAAGCGGGGGAGCACCTTAGGATTTTCCTTTCCTGGCCAGGTCCAGCTGGGAAAATTAGGGCTGGGTTAATCACGAAGGTTAAAATTTGATGCTTAGCTGAAAACACTGCATAGCTGAAAATAGAGAGGTGTAGTTGGTGGGTAAATTGGGAGGCGAAATCTGCGTTGGGGCTCTCCCAGCGTGGTCTGAGCTGATGGCAGGGTGCAGGTGAAGCATCCCCGAGTGTGGTCCATCAGGCTCTGCCCTGGCAGCGGGGGGACGGGCTGCCCTTGGGGCTCCTGCCCGCTCTCCCCTTGCTCCTGGCTGCCAAGGCTGGGATTTAGTCAGCCACAGATAGGAAAGTGGAAGGGAGGATTCTCCATCCTTGCTTCTTTCAATCTTCCTATTAATAACAGGGATGATCTAACTTCATGGCTTATTTATTTGCTAAAAGGCCAATCAGGATCTGATTTTATTTTAAGGAGAAAATAATGATTCTGAAATAGATATTTCTGTTCAGATACATGAAACCATTTCAAGTTTTAAAAATATAATTAACTTCTGTAAGGGGGAAAAAAAAAAGTGCTGGATTTGAGGAAAAAAGAAAACAAAGCATCAAGGAACTTTCTGTTAATCAAATATGATATTTGACCAGGGTACAACAACAACAGCTCGCCATACCGGCGCGGTGAGGTCAGAGTAATGACTAATGCTTGTATTAACTCCGAGGAAGTTTTCAAATGAAATATTTGCTATCTAATCCATTACTTCGCTAGTCAATTTTTGGGGTCTGTCTTGAAGTTAATGCATATTCAGTGCAATTATTGCCTCCTCTAAGATCATTTATGTGAGAGCACAAATAACTAATTAGCCATACTTCACTCTATGAAGGCTGTATAAGTGATTTAATTCACTTAGTCATATTGAGAATACTAAGAAAATACTCCCATTAACAGTAACAGGAGGAGAAACAGGCACAGCACGTCTCAGGTTTGCAGTTGTGATGGTTTACAGAGATTTTGCCGTGAAACCACTCAGGCCATAAAAGAGCTGCTTTTGTAGTTTGAAATTGCATTAAAACTGTGATTAAAAATTAACTCAGCTTCTATTTGGAAATATGCTGAAATTAATGGTTAAATACTTATAACAATACATTGAAAGGTTACCACTGTCAATTTTTAATGAATTCATTTTAATTATCAGATAAGGACATAGAATCAACTGGTTTTAAAGATGGAAACTTCCATCTTCTGGTGTCTGGACATAATTTCTTCGGCTTTGTTTATTCCTTGAACTTTAATGTTGATTGGTCAACTGATATTTGCCTTTGCAAGAGTCTTCGAAGACCCTTCTTCCCCCTGTCCTCTTTCTAATCCCTTTTATTGGTTGCTTTCCTTGACCTTTTTTCTTCTTTCTTTTCTGTAACCTTTCTGTTCCTCAGAAGCAATTTTTAAAATACTCGTTCTGCATTTGCCAGGCCTCTACTTAAGTTATTCAGGGTTCACTCAGAAAGTTTACTGAAGCAAAACATTTTGATTTTTACGTTGCTTCATCTGACCGATTAAAATATTGAAATATATTTAAATGTAACCTCTTGTTTCAGTAAATTATACTACAGGGATCATGAAGACAAGGTGACAGTTCTTCCAACTTGATATATGATATGGCTTTAAAGATATGCATATTTGTTTTATAATAGATTATATATAATGTCAGAGGTATGCGTGTACATATATTAAAAATATATGGCATAAAACATGAGCAAATAACCTACTGCATATTTTTATTGCATCATTCCCTCAACCCCTGATATTAATAACAATCCTTGTTGCACTATTTTATGGGCGAGTTTTGCACTCTCAATACTGAATGCCATTTTCTTACTAAGAAATCTATAATAGTGCTACTAGTATGCTTATGAAAGTTGCAAATATTACAAATGAGAGAGACTTGAGCCTAACATAAACTTTGCTAGGAATATCCTGAAGAAATCCTTGATGATCTAAGTGAGGCTTCTCCCCAAGTGTCTGCTGCTTTGTCAGGAGCAAGGGATGGTGCAGGGGGAGCCTGAAGGCAGAGCCAAAGCTGGCAGTCTTGGTCTATTCTTGGGAGGGATTTTTATTTTATTTTTTTTTTAAATTTGTCATGACAGTGTGTATGGTAGGAGAACATGTTCTCAATCTTAGTTCTTCACAAGCTTAGCCTAAGTATGTAAAATACAAATCTATGGTGTTGCATGCAACACATTGGACTTTGTAGGTTTTTCCAGGCTAACATTAAACTGGATTTTAGGTTTATACCCTTCAGCTGTCTTCCTGACTAATGAATTGGCATTCAGGAATACAATAAGCCATTTTTAAAAACTTACTGTTTCAAGCATATTCTCAAAATTCTCCACCTAATAGAAGAAAACAAGTTAAAATTCCCCACAGTCCTATATAGTGCAAGCTCTAACTTGTCTGTTGTAACAACACCAGAACCGCCACCATTGATGCTGTTGTCTGTGCTCCAATTATATCTAGAATAATAGTACAATTATATTTGAAGTCACTGTTTCCTCCTGTCTGAATGAAAATAATCCTTGATATATCTCTCCTGTGTGTATTGAAAAATATAAATTTTTACAGCAGTTGTTCCCAGGCCTGTGATGTAGTTGTGTTGAGGAGGAACCCTTTAGGTGCTGAGTGATTTTTCTTTTTAGTTCATATGTGTATTTAAAACTATTTTATAAGGTATTTAATAGAAATTTAAGAAACATAAGGAGTAGTGCTAGAAAAAAATAGCTGAGCCTAGCCAAAATATTTGACTATGAGATAAACAAGATGCAAAGGTTTGCTATGCTATCAATCTTGAAAAGTGCTTATAATAATAGTATATATTTGCCTCTAAATTCCTCCTGAATCAACGTTTTATGGTAATTAACACTGAGTAATGGTGACTTGCTAAGTTATCTTTCAAATTTTTCAAATTTCAAATCACATTAAACTAAATTTTAGCTATTGATATTCTTTCCTCCTCAACTATTTCCATGTACAATCTCAGTGTTATCCCAAATCCCTGACGATGCTTTGAAAACCACATAGACAAACTGCCTGAGTCAGGGAGCTCTTGCTGCAGGAGCAAAGTAAGGGGTGTATGACGAAGCTTAAGAGTTCTCTGTTTAATATGGTATGGAGAAATCTAGCTGTTACACATATATCAATAATTAAAATAGGGGTTTTAAATTATTTCTACAAGCCCTAACAACCTAAGTTAAAAATTCAAATTTTAATTATGTGCGTTCACTGGTTTATTACTGCAAGGTGTTGTCTCCATCTCACAGGATGCAGGATATGCTAACAATCTGCATGGGTTCAAAAAATGACTGGAAATTAAAAAAAAACTGAAGAAAATCCTTGGAGGAATAAATTTGTCACGTGCAAAGATTCTGCCTCAGTTTTAGGAAATCCATGAACCACAAATAGCTACAGGCTGGGAAGGTATTGAGGGAAATAGTGTTGTGTCCTTGGCCTTGGCTTGTGGTGTTCTCTAAACACTGGCTGTGGGCAGCGTTGGCGGACGTTGGACTGAATGTGTGTGTTTGGTTTGAGCTGGACCGGCCGGGCTTAGGTTTCTGTTATTTCCTCATGTGTGTAAAAATCCCTAGAAGACTCTGAGCTGTACTTTTTATTCCAACTCAATCACTTTTCTGTATCAAACCGGGGAGGGAGACACTGGAACATCTTAGCACTAAGTTTTCTGAAGTCAGGTGGCTGCTGGCAGCCGAGGGCGGAGAGCCCATGGGTAGCACACTGGAGGGCGTCTCCTCTGGAGCGATGTAATTCAGCCATGTGTAGCTGGGAACAGCACAGAGCTCATTAGTGAGATACATGGGGCAGAAAATAATGAACAAGATTATTGTAAGTAACATGGTATTGAAAAGAATTTATTTAGGGCATGTTCAAAAGTATACGGGGGGAAAAAAAATCCTAAAAGGCGATAGGAGGGAGACAACAAATCATGACCAATAACATTAAATAAATTTGAGTTTACAATGGAAGCTACCAAAGGCTGGAAAGATCAATGTTACAAATAATGGTGACCTGGTGACCTGGATATACGAGGAGTAACAAGAGGCATGGCTCCTGGCTTCTCATACAAACTGAGCTTCGTGTTCTTCTCGTGGTGGGGCTGTCTGTGAAGCACTCACTCCTTTGTGAATGAAAGCCGCAGGAACGAGCTGTATTTCCCCCAGCAGATCATTTCTTACAACTTAGAACAATGAAAGAAGCAGTAACATATTACAAATTTAAATTATCCCACATGGTCTTAACTGTACAGATGCAAAGGTCATTAAATAATGTCATTTTTAGCCATATGCCACGGGGAGCTATCTATCATATATTATCTAGCATTCTGATGGAAGTAAAAATGATTAATTTTTACTGTGTCTTGTACAATTTACTTATTAATGTTCCTTGCGGGACAATCTGAGCTTGATTATTTGGTTAATGCATACTGAAATTGAGCTCTGTATTTTTCATTGAAGAGAAACTGGTTCCAGCTAATGCATGATACTGACATATTTTAGATGCAAAAACTTGGTTTTAGCTGACTTTTTAGAGGGCTTATTGTTTTCTGTGAAGGGTGTGCATTCAATATACTGAGTAATAAAATAGCTACTGAATAGCATTCTGTAGGAAAGACAGAAAAACTAGATGCTGAAGCAGGTCATAGATAATCAGGATACTGATGAGGTCCCCAAACATCCAATCTCAGGGCATGCAGTAACCTTCCACCAAAGGCTAAGCTGAAATGTGCAGCTTAGCCTGGAAAAAATGGAGAAAAATAACAAATTCTACCAGGATTAAAAAGTTTTCTGAAGAATGTGTTTGTCGTTAAGGGTTATTTTAAAAGGGATAACAAAAAAGCAATGCTACACCCGTAACTACGTTTACTTGAGAACTTTGTGATGTACAGAGTTTGAACCAGAGCATGATAAAAGCTTCTGCCCCAAATATTTTTCACAGTAAAAAAAATATGCTCAGCTCAATTCCTCGTTCCCTGTTTCACCTGCCAGACTGTGCTGGGTTGCCCTGGGGGAGTTTGGGTTCCTCGCTGTCCCCTCCTGCCCCTTTGTGGGAGCATTTCCCTGGGCAAGGCTTTTCCCTTCTTCCATCTTCTGGGACTTTAGAGCCAGATTTTGCTGGCCCTCGCCAATGTGGGGGTCAGGTGCTCTCCCTCCCTGAATGTGTTGGATTTTTTGGTTTTAAAGTGGTGTAACAGCTCCCTTCTGTTCCTTTTTTTGGCATTTTTTCACACCACCTCTCCAGTGGAGTCGAGCCACTGTAGGACTGGTTATGCACCCCTTGCAGCAGAGACAATTTTTCTGTTAGTTCGGTGTCAGCCTATTTGCAATGAAGATCCCTTTCAGGGACAGCCAGCAGGCTTTCCTTGTCTTATTTAGCCCCAAAATTCTCTCTGTGAAGAAATGTGTGCATCCAGACTACATGTATATCAATCCTGTAATGGGCAGGGTAAATGGAATCGCATCATTTCCATACTGACCCTGCAGATGCTTCCACAGAAGACCATTCCTACACATCCATTAAGTTTATGACTCCAGATTTAGAAACAGAAGCGGTGGGGGCTGGCTCGCTGTGGGGGGTGTGCGTTGGTGAGGCAATTTCTGCAAGGTGGACAGCTCACAGAGATCAATTCTGCTGCAGCCCTAATGGATAAAAAGGAAATTGGGAATTTGCAGATTCAATTATTTCTTCGTTTCTTGGCAGAAAACGGCTCCTATGTCCCCAAACTGATTCAGCCATAATCAGGCTGTGTTTCATTTTGCTTATTTCTAAACTGTGCACATATCTAAATACATGTACATTTCTGTCTAAAATGTTTTAGTGAAAGTAAATGGGCAATAAAAAGCTTCTAATAGGTAATTTCGAGCTGCCCGGTGAAACACTAGCAAAGCAGCAAGCAAAGTAAGCAGCTTCTGATATTGCAGCAGAAATGTTTGTCTAGACCTAAAGTGAACGCATATAGGACCAGTAACTTAAAGTCACCTTTTGTCACTGAACCTTAATGTCCATTATCATACCTTGTATCTTCCTAGCAGATGGGAGGACTTTGATAGGATTAAAGATTTTTTTTTTATCCTGAGCTTGAATACCCTAAAGTAGTAAATGCAACAGCCTGGGATATGTTGTGATTAGGCCACCTGTATGGCAAAAGACATTTAGAGAAACAGTATTTTCTACCCTTCATTAATGTTCAGGTAGTGTGTGGCAAAATGTTCTTAATTAAAATCCTTTTCACAATTACACTGACATGAAAATGTACGTGAGAACTTTATTTGGTGCCAGTGCTATCAGAAATGAAATTAAAATAGAAACAAATGTCCTGTTGGACTTTTTGGATGCTGCTAATGCTTTGAGTTGGAAAACCTAACTTTTTTCCCCCTCTAGCAGTTTAGGAATATTCATTTTGGGGTAGCCACAGTGTTCTCAAATAGTTGTTAAACCCGAAGCAAGACCTAACACACATTCAGGAGATGTAGCAATAGGACCATGGTGGTTTGGGCAGCAGCTCAGAAAGAATTGAGTCAGACAATGGGACTTGCTCCTGAAAACCTCATAGATACTCGAGCCAAAGAGCATGGCACTAGGCGGCTATATCACATGGCCAGTTGGGGTCACCTGTCCTGGCCGTACCCCCTCCCAGCTTCTTGTGCCCCTGGCAGAGCAGGGCAAGTTTCAAAGTCCTTGATTGGTGTAAGCCTGAACCATCAGGGTGTTATCAACATTCTTCTCACCTTAAATCCAAAACACAGCACTGTGCCAGCTGCTAGGAAGAAAATTAACTCTATCCCAGCTGAAACCAGGACATAGGCATACTGGGCGTCAGGTTGAGATCAGGGTCTCGACATCCCTATGTTTTGCCATGTGCAGGAATCAATAAACCCAAACAGGATTATCTCCTAAGCAATTTCTGCTCATCTGGAAGTCGGTTCTGCAAGCCAGCCTATTCCACTAAGCACAAGAACAGGCTCAGCACACAGGTACTTATATATCCCAGATATGTTTAATTTTACCCTTGAACTGTTAAAGGGAACCTTAGAGTCGTATAGGACTGTTAATTCATGGTCTTCAACTGTAAGAGCTCCTCATGCTTGCAGAGAATGCTTCTTTGAGTGAGATGAGTTGACCTTTCACAGTGCAAATCATTGCCTTATCTGAGGAATCTTGCTAATTTTGTGAGCAAATATTGATAGTAATAAATAGAAGGTGATAATAAATATTGAGCAATTGACAAGCTATTGCCAGGTAAGGGAGGAACAAAAACACCCCACCCTGATCTAATGAATATTTTTTCCTTTTTCTGGTAATATAAGAAAGAGAACAAAAAATTATTTTAAAATGAGATGTTTCTCTGTAATGTACTTCTCTTTATTACAAAGCTATAATTTACAAGTATAGTCTTAAGCCAGCTGCTTAGTTATGCACCTGAATATTTCCTATGATGTTGACCAGTGGTACATTCCCATGCTCTGGAAGCATTGTTTATCTCAGCTCATAAACATGCCTAAGTTAAATATTATTTGGTATCTTTTTCTTGAAAACAAAAGAAATTAATATTTTCAATGAAAATCAAAATTCAGGAAATTTGTTAGTGCTTGCTAATCAATCTGCTAAGGAGGCTGAGCCTCTTGATGGGAGGTGAAAGACCATTGTATTATAGACCTGTGAACTAGATTTAATGGTTTTTTGTAAGTATAATTTGAATTAGTGGTGAGGATGGCTTTGTTCAGAGCAGAATCTGAGCTCCTTATCGGTACCATCAATATGGATACCCTTTTCATCAGTTTTGCAAAGGTCTTTGCCTTCCCTTTATGTATTCTCTTTTCAAGGTGAAAACTGCTTCATTTTACGCTTTATTCTTAGGCATGATTTTGTCAGCTTACATGAATTTTGTATCAAAATGAGCCCATAGCCCCTTTCATCCTAAAGCCTGAAATGTAGCCTGATTGATGCAAGGATTATACGGTTTGCTGAGGTATCTTCTCAGTTTTTGGCCTTCTTCAAGGTTTAATTTCTTTGAGGTAAATGTTGCTCTTTGAAGTACTCATTTTAATGAGATCTGAGAGTTCCATATTGTTTCAGTTAGAATCTATTTACAAAAACCAGGAAACATCTTAAGTTTAGCATTGGTTATTAAATTATTGAAAATAGTAATAATGCGGCTTTTGGGGTCATATTGAAGGTTCTTCTGACCTCTGAGCTAAATTTGTAACCTGTAAGCTATGAACCATTTTATTTCTGTTTTTTACATTTACACTGTTACAAAATTTACTGAAAAATTAGGAGAAGAAACACATCTGTAAATGAGTAAATATGCGATCTCATATCAAAACCACTGGCTCAGAATCTGTCTCATTCCGTTTCGTGTTTTCATCTTCCAGTTTTGCAATCATATGGCCCTTCTGTCAAGCCTGGCAGATCATGCTGCTTGCCCATGAGATGTAGCTTTGACTTCCACTCAAAGTTACCAAGTTCTTTCATGTTTCTTCAGCACTTTACCCAAATCTTCATTTTGCGATTAGTAAAACAATGAATATGATGCTCCCTTTGTTTTAATTACCACTTTCCAATCTCTAACCTTCAAACTGAAAACATAATCTTTCTTCTGGATTACTTTTTAATAAATATATCTAGTTCTGTGTCAGTAAGCATATATTTTCACAGCTATGCTGGATAATCACTAATGCCAGCTTGTTTGGAGAATAATCAAAATTATATCTCTCCAAATAACACAAATCAGCAGTCCTTCAAAACCAGAATGTGTTGAATTTCTACCAACAAGTTACTTGTGTCTTTTGAAATACTTCCTGTTCCTTAAATAAAGTATTAGCACAACACCAAGTTACGTCAGCCCCAGCAACTCCCTAAGAAGAAATAAAAAGCATGGGGTTTTGCAGAACCTTCAAAACACATGAAACAAATATTGTGAATGAGATAGTGCTTCAGCCTCCTTTGAACAGAGGTGGAAGCAGCTGGATACCTTGTCCTCTGAGGATCCTCATCTACAGATTATAGTACTTTTAATAATAAAATTTCTCCTTCTTCAGGAACTGACCAACCATGTGTAGTCCCCAAAAATATTTTCTGTAATTACTCTTTTCTGTATCCTGAAAAAAAGTTTGAGTTACTGGATACACTGTGGTCATCAGATTTTTATCAATGTGCAAAGAATATTTTGTAGTATGAGCAGCGCTTATCTTAAATGCAGTGTATAAAAGGACGTTAGATTCCATCTTTTATTACTCTTTATAAATAAAAGGAAATTTTGAATTCCTTAGAGTTGCTATAAATGTTTTCAAGTAAAATTAGGTTTATCCTCAATTTTTACTGATAACTGCCATAAACTCTGTGTGCGGAACAGGTTAGATAACACAGATTTCTGAAAATTTGTGTAGGTGTGAAAACTCTTTTTCTGTGCCCCAACATCTTAGCCTTTAGCTCATTTAGCTGAGCACTGACCTCCTTTTGCTGCCATAGCGTTCTTATGTTCGCTATCACAACTAAAGAACATTCCATCAGTCATTGCTCACTGCTCCAGTACATCTACATTTACACATTCTTCCTTCCCATTGTTTTTCTCAATTATTTTTTCAAAGTTATGTTATTTTGAAGCATCGGAAGTTCAATCTCAATTTCTCATGCTTCTAGTTTGCTCCTTGCTGTATTTGATTTCCTAATTTCATCTGGGTGACATTCGCCATTTGTTCCTTTTTCCCATATTGTTAGTGAAGATACTAGAACTAGAAATAATTTATCTCTCCCGAGTACTATATTGCAGTAGTTGTGTTTGTGATCTGTACATATGTGATGTTTTCCTCTCCCTTTTGGGGCTCCAGGAAGGTAAGACTCTCGGAACAAAAAGCCTGGAGAATCACCTGTAACTTGTGGGTTGATTTTTTGGGGCTGAGGAATGAGGATTTTAGTCCCACGTGTATTTGTAGTTAACAGCATGAATACAGTCTAAAATATCCAGGGTTTTACAGGTCTAATAAAAAAAATCCATTCCTTGTCATTGTTCTACATAATTGCATTCCCCCTTTAGTACATAAAACTACCTTTTGGGTACATCCTGTTGTTGTAAGGTGTTTCTTGTTACCAATACAGAGAAACATCAGCAACCAGTAGCCACAAAAAGGGCTATGAAAGCCTCCTAGCCAGATCTTTAGTAGAATGAGATTTAATTATAGGCTGATATCATAACATCAGGGAAAAGTATTTTCACCAATGGACCACAAATATTTTTAATTAAAAGAGTTCCCAATTAATATTTATTTAATACATGCTCATTAAGAAAGTCTGTCACCCTATAAAACTGAGATCCCACTTGCCGTGAGCTTGGTAAGGCAGCTCCTGTTAAGGCTTGGCTGGAGCATAGAGGTGTATTGAGCAGAGGCACCGTCACATCGTTAGTGTTAATGGCGGACCCGTATGAACATTATTTTAGTCACTGTGTTGATAATGGCATTAGGGTACAGAACTATGTGTGTCCCATGGGTCCTACAGAGTCAGAAAACATCTGCTGAGCATCTGGATGGCAATGCAGTGTGATGCCTCCTGAAAGATGAAAACCATAAATGTTTTATTCAAAGGGTAGACACGGTATGTTTCATTTTTATGCAACCGGTCAAAGTGCTAGAATTTGGGACTTAAGGATGAGAACTGGAACTGGGTCACAGGAGAAAAGTTTGTCTATAACGAGCAGCCTGCTGAGCCGCCTTGATGCCTCGGGGGAATTTGCAACTTTGGAAAGCACTAAAACCATGGTTTAATCTTTTGCACAGAAATTTGTGATCACAGTGATAAATCTGAATTATTGTTATATAACTGTATTTTGCTTAGAAAGGATAAAAAAAGAGGAAAAAAGGTGCTGCACTGGAGATTAAGACTGTACACGCTGTGCGCTTAAGGAAGTTGCTAAATCCAGACTTATATTGAAAACGTATTCCATGTTATCTTTTAAAACTCATGAATAGAAAAGGTGTTTCTCTTTAGTTTACTACAAAATGGGTATGCATCCTTAGGAAAAAAAAAATATTGAAGAGCGGATACCCATATTTGGCTTTAAAAATATGATATTACATCTACAGTCTGTCCTGATAGGATGTGTAAGAACTTTATTTATCAGTTATTTCTGGAAAGTCCCTGGTGCAGCAGGCCTGTTGCTCAGGAGGGACGTGGTGGAGTTCTGATCTCCCCCATCAGTGCGTGCTCCACGGCATCGGTGCATGCGGTGTCTTTGTGCCAGGTACACTTGTTTTGCATGTGAACCAGTTTTCTCTTGGCCTTAAAACATTTGTGGAGGGAAGCATTTATGTCAGTACCAAGTCTGCAGTGTCTCTCAGACAAGTGAGGAACACATGGATTGCTCTGAACAGCAGGGACCTCAGGTTGAGTCTCGTCTGCTTTAGTTATGAGGTAGCTGTATTTTATTTTTGCTGATTACCTTTTGCTGGTTATCTTTTTTTTTGCTTTCTCTTTTTCTCTTTCCTTCCTGCCCCCCCCCTCCCCCCCCGCCAACTGGTGGTTTGTTGGTTTTTTCTTCTCCCCAAATGTCATTGTAAATCAGCCCTCCAGCTGCCTTCATTAATTTTTCCTGCATCTTAGAATCATAGAATTGTTTAGGTTGGAAAAGACCTTCAAGATCACCAAGTCCAACTGTTAACCTAACCCTGCCATTCTGCCACTAAACCATGTCCCTAAGCACCGTGTCTGCCCGGCTTTTAAATCCCTCCAGGGATGGGGACTCAACTTCTTCCCTGGGCAGCCCCTTCCAGTGCTTGAAAACCCTTTTGGTGAAAAATTTTTTCCTAATGTCCAACCTAAACCTCCCCTGGCACAACTTGAGGCCATTTCCCCTCATCCTATTGCCTGTTACCTGGGAGAAGAGGCCAACACTCACCTCACTACGATACACTTCAGTTATTAAATATAATAGTAATAATAATAACAATAAACGATCTCCACTTCTCTGTTTAAAGCAGAAACGCTTGTTTTGGCCAGGTTTAGCCAGAAAGCCTTGCAGCCTCTTCTAGTCTGCTCTCCAAAATGCAGCTGCTGCTGTCACCCTTCTCATCTCCCTTCCACCAAACATTCCACCTACATTACATCCCTGCTTCAGTCTCCTCCTCCTCCTCCTGCTAGTTCTGCTTCTTTAAGTTCAACCTTCTGTGATTTAAGCCCTAGTATTTCAGGTTCCAGGTCATCCACAGTAAAACTTCTCTTAAAATTCAGACCTTCTGTCGTGACTTAAAGTTGCTCTCCTCTTGAAAATCTTCTGGTGACTTCAACGAGAAATGTTTGCACATACGTGTTTGCAGTCTGAAATATGAAAAAGTTGCGCTCTCGTTAGTTGTCATGAGTTCTACTGAGTAACCACGATTAAATTTTAAGAAAGATAAATCCAGATCAGGTATATCATTTTCTTTATCTCAACAAAGCAAAAAAACTAAAGAAAAGATGGCAGCTCAGGCTGACAAATAAAAACAATGGTATTGCTTAGAATAATTCATTAGAATAAGTAATCCAATGCACATTTTGTGTGAAAAAGGGAATCAAGTCAAAAGCAGTGCCATTTTCATTCTGAAATGCAATAAATGTAAAGGAAAACTAGTGTATAAAACTTAAATCATAACATCCTTATGCAACTCTATAAAAACAACTTCCTGCAGTGCTCTGTGTGTCTTACAAAGGACGGCTCATTACATCTCCCAGTTTGACTCAGGTATTTGCTGGACTACTTTTGGCTGTTGATGTTTAGGCTTTAATTTTAATTCAGACTGCTGTTCTGGAAGCACCATTCTGAATCTGTGGTTTCTTCAAAAATAACTGTGGCTCCAATACCAGTTAGCATTGGCTTAAGTCTGACCAAGAAAATCGTCTGCATTTTTACTTCTTTTACCAGTCTTATTTTCAGATTGGCTTCTGGGTTGAAAAAACCCAGAAACTAACAAAACCCAGTCCTTTGTCTTTCGTGCGTGGACACAGCCTTTCCCTCTGATCGGCATTTGAGCGGGTGATGAATACAAGAGGCAGACTGAAGTGACAGCCTGTAAGTTCATGTCCTATGTAGCCTTCCTCTATTCTCATTTAGCTAGGTTCGGTGTGAAGCTCCCATCACAAAGAGGAAACCCATGGATAAATCTGCTGCATCACATGCAGAGGAGTTTGTCCATTCTTTATCGTGGCCCAGCTGATGCCTGGAGTTTGAATTCCCTTGCGAGGGCTATAAATGTCTACGTCTCTTTTCCACTTTGTTCTGGGCACCACCCAGCTTAATTTCATCAGTCAATGGCCGAGAGACAGGCGCTGGTCTTTGGGCTTGCACACCTCTGATCTGGGGACGGGGACCACCGGACTGGCCATGGACAGCAGCTGCCATGGGGTTTAGAGGCAGCCAGCGTTGCAGGCAGTAGCCAGGTCCGCACATGCCCCTTACTTCTTCCTATTTCAGCTATGGCAGTAGTGCAGGTTCACCTAAGCCACCTTTGCCTCTAGTTGACAAACTTTTGCCTCCAGTTTATTGAGTTGAATCAGTTGACAAACAGGCCAAGGCATTACTGGGTTATGCGAGAAGATTTAACCACCCAGAAAGCAAGGTGTGGGGGATTTTCCAGCAGGCAGTATGATCTGGAAGTTAAAAGCTACCTCAGAAAAGCCTGTGCTACTTGGCAATCACAGCAGTGAATATAGCACGGTCATGCTATTAGGTATTTACTTTTCATGTTTTACCAGGCTTTAAAACTAAATGCAGTGGATTTAAGAGGAAAATGGCCTTCTGGAGTGCTAGGAATTAAGTATTCGTGTTGAATTAGTTAAAAGCAAAGGATCTGCTTTCCTATTGCTTTGCATTTGTGTGGCTCTTTAGACCAATATCATCTTAAAGCAAACCACGTATAAAATGCTACAGAATTAAGATACTAATGCTTATTTCCTTCTTGCGCTGATATGAATTATCCTTCAGTGCTACAGGTAATGAAGTAGCAACCTATGAATTATAAACAGGAGGGGAATGGAAATCTATTTTCACTGTGTGTATTTATTCAGGCCATATTACTGTTGTGTTTGAGAGTCTCCTGAGGTATGTTGGTATCCTCCTAGCCTCTCTTAGGGAGGTTGTGTTTTTCCCACGATACAGATGGGACCTGAGATACCATGAGGTTAAGTGACTTACCTGTTAAACTGCACAAGCAGTCTGGAGCAAAACCGAGAGCTGAGCTGGACTCCTTTGCCTCTCAGTTCAGTGCCTCAATTACAAAATGATCCTGTAAAATAACTTTGCCAGGGAGCCATGAAAATTGGGAGAAATACCAAATGCTTTGTGTTGAATTTATCAGATTATTGGAAACTAGAAGGAGAAATCAGCTAGGCCAATGTGTGGATGTGTCTCTTCATCTGCTGCTTTGCAGCTGCATTGGTCCCATGGGGCGCTGAGGTCCTAACCCTGCTGTGTGCATAAAATCCTAAGCTAGCAAGCTTGTTCAGGTAGTTAAAAGTGCAAACAGGCAATTAAGTTCAAACTTATCCCATTAGTAAGTGCGCATCCAGGATCTGACCCACATTCCTGCATGTCCAAGGCTGAAAAGTTGGCCTGTAGGAACATCTATCTGTACCACATATTAAAGCTGCTGCCACAGCTTTTGTCAACATTTCAACTTTACAGTCTATATTTGAACTATAACTTTGCTAGGGAAGCAAAAATGTTGTACATTAAAAGCTGATGTGGAAATCCTAGCCAAAATACCATATCTATTATATATGTAAATGTTTGCATTTAAGTGACCCTTTAGAACAGTATCACTCTAAAGAGCTCATGTTTAAAATGCTCCCAAATTGAAATATTAATGTTTCTATCCTCCTTGTGCTGCTATGATTTACCCTTCAGTGCTCAAGCTAATGAAGTATTAACCCACGAAGTGTGAGCGTGATGGAAGCAGGAAACCTATTTTCACTGCTGGTATTTATAGAGTCTTGTATTTTTGTTATTTCAAAGTTAAAATTATGACTAAAAATAAAAATCACAGATGTGTCTTTTTTTTTTTTTTTTTATGTAGAAGGAAGGAGCTGTAACCAAAAGTAAAAATGCTTTAAGTTCATAGTTCATTGGAACGGGCTCGATCAATTATCTTATTTTAACGTATGAGGTAACAGGGCATTTGAAGTGCCTTACAGCCATTTTAAGAACGGTTATTATGTATTTTACATAACTTGATGCATCCATTTAGAGAAAATGGAGCATAACACACATCTTCAAGGGTTTTGATTTCTAAAGCATAACCACAGCTAGAGGGAGTGCAGGATTCATTCCCCTAAGAAGCATCAGATGTGCAAACCAAGGGTCTATCTAAATATTTAACCTCGTTTGGTACTTGGGATGCTCTATTGCTACAGTATGAGTATTTGTTCAAATCGGGCTAGTCCAGCCACAGGACCAAGGCGACTGCAGCAGCTTTTGTAGCTAGGGTACAGGGAAGAGCAGATCTGGCAGCCATGGGGAGAGCCCCAGCTCTCGGGCAAGGTTGGCACTAGAAAGCAGTGAGGAAAGACCCATGAGATCTGCGTGTGTGTCAAACCTAACACAGATTTTCCTGCTGCAAGCACTTGGCAGAAGCAACACAGCCTTTGACCTGTCTGTGTGTTCTGGAGATCTTGGCTCCGCTTTGCCTGCTCCTGCTCAGTGCTTTTGCAAAAAACTTGCTTCCACGGCCTGACCCAGGGGGAATGACTTTGACCTTTAGATGACAATCCAGAGCACCAGGGCTTCAGCTACAGCACACATTAAATGCACAAACTGCCATTACAACTGTTCAGTGATTTACTTTCAAGCAGTTCTTTCTACTTGCTCCATCTTTCATTAAATATAGTTCAGATGATTGCCTAAATCAGGCAGTCTGCCTTTCCTCCCGTGGCTATTTTCAGGCTCCCATTCACGCAAGAGGCCAGATTCCTCCCCGCATCTCACAGCTTTGGCAGTGTGGTTCCAGGTGGTGATCCCTGGCCAGGAGCAGAACTGGAAGAGGACCCGTGCTGATGCGGGGCAGAAGCTGGCCCAGGGCAGGCCGAGGGATGGCAATGGAGATGGGGCCAGATGGACGAAAGGTGGGGAAGAAAAGCAGCGTGGAGCTGGGGCATCATGCCTGATGCACACATTTGAGGAGAAATGAGGCTGTACAAGTGGGACAGAGGAGAAGTACAAGCGATACCTATAAAGTACATCCCTAACTGAAAAATCAATGACCATCACGCGGCCCGGGCTCCGTCCTGCACAAGCCAAACTACAGTAGTTATCAGTTTTAATAATCCAGACTGCTTTCTGTAGGTGCCGATGGCTTTTCCTTGGCACTGGATGAGCAGCTGTGAAAAGTGGGTACCTGCAAGGAGCTGGAGGAGCCACTGGGGCTGCGGTGTGGCCAGCCCGGCCACGCCC
>NW_009258951.1:5399821-5406251 GCF_000687185.1 Egretta garzetta
TGGCCAGCCTGACCACGCCGTGGTTTTGGAGGGAAACCACCACCATCATTTTGGCAAGCACTGAGTGGGAGCCCAAGACAGGCAATTGTAAGTGATGATACTGGCTTTTTAGCTTCAAATTGAACTTCAATATGTCTGTGTGGCACAGCGGAGGTAGAGACCCAAGGGTAGCGGGAAAAGTCACAGCCGCCCTGGAGGAAGTCAACCTGTTTTAGTCCTCTTCAGGAGGATCAGTTAGCCCAACAAGCGCTAAGGTGGGCTCTGCTGCCATACCTGCAGTAGCCAGGTGGCTCCCCCAGGGCTAGCTTGGGTACCTTGGCATGGGGCTGGGTCGGGGTGGGTAGGTGTCGTTGCATGGGAGCAGCCAAACTCACAGCGTGCACACCACCGAGAAAGGTTTGAGCCACTGAACAGAGAGAGCTGTTACAGGGGTCATAGTATTATCACTTTCAAACCAATTTACTACTCCTTAAGAAAAATTAAATACTTTTTGTATTTTACTCAATCTTCACAAAGAGACTTGTTCCCTCTAATTTTGGCAAATTGTGAACATGCTGCTCTGCTATTTAAGTTACGTAGTCTCATGTCATTATTTTTTATTAAAACAAAGATGTTTTTCAGGTAGGGTTGGCATGATGGCAAGAAAATTGTATATTCTCTTGGGGTTTTATTTAATTACTTTAAAGCCATATTAGGTTATAAATTACTGCTCCAATATATCATGCAGTTAATACTTAAAATTTCAAAACTCAACCTTTATTGTCCAGATGAAATGAGGACCAGGCAGAGAAGAAAAGCTTATTCTTGACACACTAAAAAAAGGACGAAGCATTTCAGTTGCTTGATCTTCCAATGTTCTCCTCTGACCTGGGCAAACCTAAAATGATTTAGAGCCCGTATTTTAGCATCTTTTGTAAAAAGCTCAGACTTTGGTTTGGCAAAGTTGTGCCACAGTGTTTTCAAAGGCATTAATCGCTTCTTTCAACAAGAACAGGAAAAGACTCTAATTTCTAAAAACTTGCCCGTGTATTCTGGTTTCCATTTGTGATGCAGGAACAAGAGTGTTACCTGCCCTCGCTCTAGCCTGGCATTTTAAAGCATGACTTTCATTTTTGTGTCTCTGTGCATTTTTACAGGACCTTGTAAAATGGGTCTCTTATCCCACCTACACTTTTCTTACTGAACTACTGTACAATTAGTCTATGTTTAGAATGAAAAATAATTTTGAATGAAATTAAAAAATTCTAAATGTTAATTGAAACTTACCGCTTCCAATAATATGTGAAAATTCAGATTATGAAAAATAGCTATGGGCTTAGTCAATAATGCAATTTTTTAATGTATTTTTCATCACGTCACAGCACAAAACATTTAAATGGTAATGAGTAGTCTTCATTATTAATGCAATTGTATATGTGGTTTTCAGAAAGTGCATTAATTCTAGTGAGCGGTTTATGCAACTGTAAGCTAACATGCAACGTTTCTTCCTGTGACATTTGAAAAAAATCAGAAATTGAATCCCAATAACAGCTGTCTCCTCTAAAATAAACAGCTGTTTGGCACAAATTTAGTATACATATCCATATATTATGTATAATAAATATACACATGTGTACACAACAGTCTGACTCTTGCAATTAGCCATTCAGGTGGATAATCGTATTGTCCTCGCTGGGATTGTAACGGGGCTACCAGATGAATATCCAGCTGCTTCCATTCCTTTTAAGAAAAGAAACGCAGAACTTCAGCCGTAGCTCCCACTTCCGCAGTTGTGGCCAGGTTTCCAGAAGGGGTTTAGCATCCAGTGTGGCAAGCACTGTCTATTTACCTATTTAACCTGCAGCACCAAGGGATACTAATCAATTTTTTGGAAAGTGGACCCTAATCTACAGTTCCTGGAAACCCCTTTAAAGCCTGCCAAGATGCTGCCTGAGAAATGTGGCTTTCTCAGTGAGGAGCTGAACTATGTTCTAGCCTAAGTTTGGATGCTGAAAACTTGTGAAAAATTAGTCGTCGTTTGAGCTCCATACTTGCATATGTGACAGGGCTGTATTACGTGCGGATGCCCGAGTGGCAGCAGGGATCCGGTGAGGAAAGGAGGCGATTGTGCCATCTCCTCTCCCAGAGAGCCAAAGGGAATAAAGGGCAGGAGCTCTGTCCATTCTCCCCTCGTTCTTGTCCAAATAATGAGCGTATCTGCTCTGGTGCTAAGCCAATTCAACTCAGAGTAACTTTGAATAAAAGAAAAAGTGAAGGCACTAAGGAAGGGTGACATTTGAGTTATGAGGACAGTGTGTTTATACCTTGCTGCCATTCCTATGTAGTGTCATGAGAGAAATTCCACTTGCTGCTCAATTACATAAAATTCAAGAGCCTCATTTAGTTCTTATCATTGTTAACTGTTAATTAAATACACTAACTTCACAAAAAGTTTCCTGAATTGTTTTTCAACTTTACTTTCCAGACAGGAGATTTATCACATGGGAGAGAATCCGGTCATTCAAGATAGACTTTCCTTTTAAGAAGAGATGACCCCAGAAGCAGGACTGTAATGGATGTGCTCCATCCCACCCGTTTAGGAGCGGTGATCTAAGGCGTTATTACCCCAGCTGCCAGTGCAATGGTCTGCTGGAGAGATGGCACAAATCATCCTCATTGCATACTGACCACCATAAATCACTATCTTCCTCAAATGAGGCATTTTAACAAGGAATCAACCCTATCGATCCTTTAAACTGACAGACGGGATCCTCAGCTGGATAATAGGTATGCAAGCGTGCCCAGTTTTCTGGTGTTTGCTTTAATGGAGGTAAGTGTTACAAGGGTTGCAGGATGACCACTGGGCTTAAAAAAGAAAAAAGTCATGTTAATCACAGCAAAATCCTCCTCAGATCTCCAGTACCACCTTCACACATGTGATTTAAGGCGCCACCTGACAGTTTTAGGCATTTTGTCTCTTTCTGCTATTTAGAAAGTAATGAAGAAAACTTGTATATGTCTTTATTTCAGGCCAAGTTTCCCTTTAATTGGTTTCTTGTTATGTTTATAATGGAGTGCTATTTGACTTTTAGAAAATAATTTTTTAAAAAGGCTTCATTCAGACTTTTGCCTGCAGAACAATGAATATTAGGCTTGTTTTCCATTGTCATCCATAGTTCATGATACCTTTGAAAAGAGAACATCCCTTCTTTGTATATGCAAGGTTCACTAGTTACCAGTATTCCAAAAACTGCTGCTTCAGAATATAATTCCCAACTGAAAATTAAATGTATGTAATATTAAGAAAATCAGGATAATATTGTTTTGAGGCCATGCCATATAATTTATGCAAAGTGTTTTCGGGAGGAACAGAAGTAATAAATAACCAGTTATTTTATGGATTTTTTCCACTGGAAAAAAATCATACTGAAAGATGTGGGGTTCCCCTCTGGAATTAAGCTAATTTCATAAGCAAAGAAGTAATGGTTTTCTTACATGCAAGTATAATGAATTTGAGTGATATCCCTGTAATTGCTTGCTTGTTCTGCATTCCTGGTAAGTGTAGCAGCAGATTGGCAAGGTGACATAACAACTATTTGCAAGTCTACATGCTGTCTGATGTTACTAAGGTAACTAAATCGCACATCAATCTGCTCCAAAAGTCCCTATGAAGATAAAGTGGTCAGTGCTGCTGTGCTTTGAAAATGTCAGGTGCTGACCCTTTTCCATATTATCTGGGATCTAATGAGAAGCAGAAATCATTTGGTCATGATATTACAGATAGCTTGCAGAAAAACTCTAATATTCTGTATTTCTTCCCCTCCTACCAGCCTTGCTTTTTACAGAATGTTCCTGACCAGCTGAAATGTTACATGAGCAAAACTCAGTCTTCAGTGGTACTTCTCCTTCATTTGAAGCTGCTCAGAGGAACAAGGCAGAGGAAGGTGTCTCGAAACCGCTTTTGCAGCCTCCCAGTCCTAGGCCAGCCTAGAGGCAAAACAAACTCCCTGTAATGTAGGATATTGTGCACCACGGTGTGAAAAGAGTCTGCCCTAGCAGCGCCTCATCCTGACCTGGGCACTGGAAGAAGAACGAACCATCCCAGTGTGAACGGTGATGTCTTCAGCTGGCACAGCTATAGCTGGGCAAGGGCTTTGAACAAGCCCCATGCAACTGAAAAAAAATGTCAGGCAAAGAGAACTGAAGCCTTTCTCTTGCAAATGGGTTTTATACTGTGAGCCGTGCTGCACCATGCAGTGAACGTCAGTCCTTGAGGAGCACCTGTACTACGTATTGAGTTGGAGATCAGGGCTACTTTAGCAAACTCTGGTCCTGGATTTGGCATCAAGGGAATTTTGCCTAGACATGCCATGTCTCCTGCCTTCCTTTGGGAGAGCCTTTGCTCTTCTCCATGTCTTGACTGTTTTGGGAGCAGTGCAGCGGTTCTCGGCCATAAAGGCAAATTCAATATCTGATAATTTTAGCAGACAAGGAACCAGTTCACAAGCTCCTATCAAGCCCATTTGAGTAACATGCTCTAGGAACGATTGGAGCCACTGCGGGGCCAGCTAACGAGCTACAGCCATCGTGACCCAAGTGTTCCGAGTGTGCGTCTACCTTGCCCTGGCACTTGTGGTGCCCCATCTTCTCCATTCTTGGTCAGCAGCTGCTATCCCATTGATCTGCCATTGAGGCTCCCTGTGTGAAGGGTTGAGGCAAAATGAGTTGAATTGGCAGAAAATGCTTAAAAAACCATAGCTAACCTAAACTAAAACATGCTTGAGAGCCTTGGCAGAAGGTGCTTGGCTGTTCAGCTGGGAAGGGAGGTTGTGATGGCAGCTGAGCAGCCGCAGCAGCATTGTCATGGCCCAGAGAAGTTAGGAGAATAGACCCTAAGTGGGCACGAAACATCAGACCAGATAAGTCATCCTTCCCTTTTCAAGCATGTTTCATACTAAGTCCCATGCTGCTCCAGAATTTTTTCTCTCAGGGTGCCTGTGATCTTTACGCAGGGGTCGGTGTGGCTTCGCCTGTCCGTGAGATCCACCGTCACTAATGGCGGCTGTTTACAAGGTTCAGAAATCCCTTCCAGAAACCTGGTAGGAGTCTGAAAAGACTTGAGATACCACCTCATAAATGATTATGCAATAGTGAAGATGAAAATCTGAACAGCAGTCATTTAAATAATGAGCTAGGTCATTTAATTTTGAAAAAGTCACAGTGTTAATGCAATGTACTCTGGGCAGATTGCACATCCCAAGTGTTCGGCTTTATGGCATCTTTCAGTGCAACAACTGTTAGTACCAACAGAAAATCCTCTCTCGGCACATTTTATGGCTAATGGTATAAAATGGTCCACTGATATTATTTAGACAGACAGATACCCAGTAACAAACTCCAGATGGGAGTGGGAAAACGAGCAAGTGTATGCATGCATTTGCTAATTTTTCACCGGGAAACAGATTCTCTGGGGGGAAAAGAAAAAGGGGAAAGGGGGAATTTCTAAGGAAACATAGAAGAAGAACAGCTGTGACGCAAAAAAGATCTTGAAGGGATCTGGGGGAATATTAAACTTTTGGTTTGTTGTCTCGGCCTGTGCAAAATAACCAGAAAGCTGTTTGTCCCTTGATGAGCTGCCTCTGTGTGTGGTGACCAGTTCGTCTCCCTGCTGCTCAGGGAAATCTGGGTCTTGCAGGTTTTGCCAGTGCCCCTGACTCAGGCCACAAACTTCCCTCTGAACACACATCCTGCCCTCTTGGTTTTCCTTTGCTGTCTTTTACAAGAAAATAAACCCCAGCAGTGTGCGAAGGGGCAATTCTTGTCTCTGCCACCACAACGGTACCAAAGGGGTTGCTAAACTTGGCTCATAAGTTACTTAAATGGAATATTGTCAGGAAAAAAAAAAAAAAGCAATTTCCATTTGGTTTGTGGTTTGAGGAGGAGTTTGGAAGTGAGGGGTTGGGTGAGGAATCATAATAGAATCATAGAATCATTTAGGTTGGAAAAGCCCTTTAAGATCACCAAGTCCAACTGTTACCCTGACCCTAAGCACCTCGTCTACCCGTCTTTTAAATACCTCCAGGGCTGGGGACTCAACCACTTCCCTGGGCAGCCCGTTCCAATGCTTGAGAACCCTTTAGGAGAAGAAATTTTATCTAATGTCCAACCTAAACCTGCCCTGGCACAACTTGAGGACATTTCCTAGGCCCGTTACCTGGGAGACCAACCCCCACCTCACTACAGCCTCCTGGCAGACAGCTGTAGAGGGCAATGAGGGCTCCCCTCAGCCTCCTCTTCTCCAGGCTGAACACTGCCAGTTCCCCCAGCTGCTCCCCATCAGCCTCGGGCTCCGGACCCCTCCCCAGCTCCGTTGCCCTTCTCTGGACACGCTCCAGCAATGCAGCGCCTGTCTTGTAGCGAGGGGCCCAACACTGAGCACAGCATTTGAGGG
>NW_009258951.1:5407136-5410429 GCF_000687185.1 Egretta garzetta
GCGCCGCCAGTCCCGGTCAGTTCCCCCCTGTTCTGGGGTCTGCTGAGCTATCGGATGGTGTTAGGTTTTGAACCCCGATAGGATTGGCACAACAAGGTGAAAAAAAGTGAATAAATCCTGAACGCGAGAGGAGCATGAGTCTGCGCCATGGGCGCGGCGCTGTTTTCCATTTCGGTTCCTGCGTCGCCAAGTGTCTCGTCTTAAAACGGAAAAATAAAAAGAACAACCCGCTTATCTGAAAAGGACAAATGAAGGGAAGACATCTCCTAGGACGCCTGAGTAGGAAGATGTTACACGGCATTATCTGGCGCGTCTGAACTCCCTCCTACGCGCAGGAGAGCGCGTTGGGGAAGCGGTGCAAAACAAGTCAATAAAAACCACGCGAACAGGAGGTGCTTGCTCCAGCATGCTGTTACTAAGCAGGGTAATTTGCATAGTGCCTCTTTTAGAAACCCTAAAGTACCGTGAAAGCCTAAATAAATAAGTCACAACTACTGTATGAAAACAAGTTAGGATCATTATTCACGTGGATTGCTCCTAAAGGATATGCCCATTTAAATTAGCTCTTGCTTACTAAATTAGCTAGGAAGAACAACCTCGTGTTAATATTTTGCTGCCCAAGAGAGGTAATCAACGGGAGGATAAGCTTATCATTAGCGTTCTGCTTAATAAATATTTTAAGCTACATAATGCACGAGTATATGGAGATGTTCCTCACCATGGACTCCTCTTGCTGGACTCGGGGAGGTCTGGACTTGGGCCTCTCCTTTCCTCAGGAGCTCACTAAAACTGTTAGTTGACCGTTGTCTTGGCACGTTTGGTTTGGTGGTGGGGTTTGGGTTTTTGGTTTTTTTTTTTTTTTTTTTTTTTTTTTGGTCAGTTCTGTGCGCTTTCATGAAGATAAGGCTTCGTGTAGCATTGCAGGCACACTGGGAAAGTGGCTTCCTCAGGATGGAGGCTGGGTTTTCTTCTCCTGGGTTTTGGGAGGTCTCTTTGAACTGCCTGAGCGTGCTGTCCCATCTGGAGAAGCAGCAGACGTAGCTAGAGAGCACAGCTTTTACTTTGGGTGTTCTGCTTGCATCTCCTTCCTCTCAAGTAATGAATGTTTTCTGCAGTCCTATGAAGGAGGTGGAAATGACTCCTTTCTCCCCTTTACTCCTTCAGAGTTGCTCCCGCCCTTCTTTGAGCAACGATTTCAGCTCCTTATTTCTTATTTGCCTGTCTTTTACTTGAATCCCTTAAAAAGCATGTTTCAGAGCCCTCTGACTTCCCGCCCCCAAAGCCTACTTGCTTAGACTCAGCAGATCTTCTGCTTAGGCTTTGTTTTTTGGCAACTACCTTCCCTGGGGATTTCCATCTTTATAAAGATGTTGGGATCTCTGCTATTGAAAAATGGATAAGTGCCAAGCTTAACAGCTCATTGATTGGTAGTTAGGTGCTAAATGCACCCAACCGTTACCTAAGCTTTGCCACAGTATGGAGCAGAAAAGCAGGGAAGAAAACCTCTGCACTTGGAGTGGGTTTAACAGCCTAATGAAGACATGCAGAGTATTTCTGATGCCCCCCAAATCCTCTTAAATTCCACATAGATGGCGTTTGCAGTGCTGATTTGAAAAATAGTAAAGCTTGGGAAATGGAATGGAAGGACAATTTAAAAATAAAAGTATATATTTTAGGGACTAAAAGGGTTTGGAGATTAGCTTTAATCTTAACCACTGCTGCAGTTTTATTAAAAGAATTTGTTGTAGTTGTGGGGTTTTTTTTTCCTTTTTCTTTTTTTTTTTTTTTTCCTTTGCTATGGAGGCAGACTGTCTTGGCTGCTTGGCTTCTACAGGTCCTTCCTTGGGCTTACTATGGAGGCAGACTAATGAGTAAGCTGACTTTTCCACTGACAACTGGCTGCTCTGTCTATAAATCTGCTTGGCTTCTACAGGTCCTTCCTTGGGCTTAGAAATTTTTGCGTGCTCTTCTGCAAGAGGCAGCCTATGAACTACTGCTTGAGTGCAGGCTTGGAAGAGAAGCTCAGAGGCAATCTTACTGATTTATAGTTGTCCGTGAATATGCAAGTCAAAGTATTTCTCTCTATTGCTTCCCAACTGAAGGGAGCTGCTGAGCTTTGTCCTTTATGGTGCCTGAGCCCCAACTATCCATTTATTCATGAAACCTTTGTAAGCACCTCGGATCTGCATGATGAGCAGCCGGTTTGTTTTTTATATTCAAGGTTTAGCGCATCTTGAAGGGTCACTGTCTCCTGAAATCGCTTGGAGCTATTTAACTGACAGGGGTTTTTAGGAAGGCTGTTGCTGGGAAGTGGTGATAAAGCATATCCTTCTGGTCTCATCTATTGACAGGCTGAACTATTTACCCCATTTTAACGATGCTGGATAGTAATTGTGATGTAAGTCATAGGTGTCTTTAGGATGCTGAGATTTTTCTTACTGTGAGTCTATTTCAGCTGTAGTTCTGTACTTCTCTACCTCTCCTATATGCTTTTGAAAGTGGGGAGGAAATTACAAAGTGCTCTTCAGAAAGTCATGGGGTGCTTTACAGTGAAACACAGTTGAAATGTTCAATAGTTACCAGTTGAAAGAACAGGAAATATTTTTGTTTATTTTGAATGGAAGAACAGTTTGGTCTTTCTGTATGTCAACTGTGGAACTTGCTTCCTACTGAGGAATGTAATTATGAAATGCTTTGAGCTCCTATTGCCTCAAGGTTATGTTTAGGACATATTAAACAGCCATCAGTGTCTCATAACAAATGATAAACTATACAGATTGGATCAGTGGTCACTGAAATGCACTGGCTTCTAACGGTAAAATAATTCAAATGCAAGTATAATTGACTTAAAAATGATTGTAAAAATCAACTGGAAATTAAAGCTCGCTTTTTCCTCAGTACTGTGGGAGATCAAAATGTTACAGTGCAGTCGTGGACAGCCAGAGAGCTGGATTATTGCACTTCAGCACAGTGCGGTGGAGATCTGAGATTGAGTGCTGTTGCGATGCTCTCCTGAGAGAGCAAAGGTGACCTGTTGTACCCCAGATATGTTGAAGATATACTGAATCAAAGAAAAAACAAACAAACAAACAAACCCAATCCCCCCCAAACAAACCATTAGTTTGATCTTGGTTTAAAAACTTTGGATTTCATGCACTGTTTGGCAGACTTGCTCGTGTATTGAACAGAGCATGTGCTTATATACTTATGTGTTATATACTTATGTTAGGTCTGGTGAAGTTTTAGCATACAAAATTATGAGTGCTAACGATGGAATTGAAATATTATCCAAC
>NW_009258951.1:5410442-5411250 GCF_000687185.1 Egretta garzetta
GAACCTTTCTCTCCAAAACCCAAAGTCCTAGTAAATCCCGTATTTGTTTTACTGATTGATTACTGATTTGAAGTACTGATAGCAAAGGCCTGCTGGCTGTGGCTGTTCCTACTGTCCCTAACAGCCCTGTGACGCTGGCTCAGGCAAATACCCCTCTGTTCGAACACCTTCACGTTCCCCTTTGTAGAGCACCGATTTTCAGCATTGCAGTAGCCTGAAAGCTCTTTCCTACTCTCACAGTCTGTGCCAGCACCGATAAAAAGCTTGTGAACTAGTTAGGGGTGGGTGTTTCAGCTTGTGACCAGCCATCGAGTGTATAAGTAGTCATTTGGCATATTTACGCAAATAGGCAATTTACTTCATGCGGCTCACTTAAGTGCGAGCGTCTTTGTCCAAGCCGTGGATGGCAGAGCGGCAGCCGTTAGGGAATACGCCTTTTCAGCCAGTCTGTTATTCCATTGCTGCTTTTTGACAGCAGTAAATTTTTTTTTTTTCCTCCTCTGCTATTCAGAGCTTGTTATGAAAAATTGGTTTTAAATCAATATTGAGGAGAAAGAAATGTACTTTGTACAAATGCTTAATTTCTGGATGCCGAGGAGATTGTTTGAAAACATGGAAAGAGCAAAAAGATAGGACTGCTGGAGTTCCTCCTCCAGACTTCTGTGCTGCCTGTCATATAATTACTTCGGGGGAAAATAACCCTAGAAATGCTTCTGAAATTTGTATTGCAGGTCTTTTTCTGATTATCCACTGCTCTACAAAGTGGAGCAAAAAAATATAAAAGAAGACTCACTGCACTTGCAGTGGG
>NW_009258951.1:5411272-5423960 GCF_000687185.1 Egretta garzetta
AGGCAGGGTATTTTTGATGCCTGGAAAGATCTCCCAAGTTCAGCATAGTCATATCCTGCAATACTGGCTTGAAATAGGATGAAAGAGCACTTTAAAAATAAAGAGTATCTGGCTCAGCACACAGTTTTTGCTCCTTCAAAAATCACTTGAAATGCAGTTTACTCCTCCCTCCCATTGTTCCAGTGTCTAGGTTTTGCCTGGTTTTACTCCTTGAATTAAAATGAAACCACTGAGTGGTCAGGGGGCAGCTGTGGTTCATAGCTTTTACATATATATTATACATGCATGTGTTTTGTAAATTCTGATACCAGTGTTGCCACATAAAGTGAGAGATGAAAGCTGAGAGGTAGACAGCTGTCTTAAGTGTATCTCTTTCTTCCCTGGTAACATATCGAAGTTTGTTAGAAGTAATCTCAGCTTTTCTATGGATAGTTTGTTGTTATGTCCAGGCAATGTGCTATGTTTATCCTCTTATTTTTTTTTTTTTTTGTGTGTGTTAGTGAATGTTTGGACAGGTAGAAGGCTTTCCTGAGGAATGTGTGTGTTGGTGAGTTTTGTTGGTTTTTTCCCTCCCTGTAAATTGTCATCTTTACCAAAAGGGGAAGAGGAAAGTTTTAATATGTTTTTGAAATGCTAGTTAATAACAAAAGCGAAAGTAGATGTTAAATTAACAGGAAGACACAGTAATAAAGGATTACCAGCCTTTATTGCAGTTGTTACGAATTTCTTCAGCTAGGATGAGCTGACATGATGCTGTGCCTCAAAGCAGAAAGATACTGCAATATTAGATTGCTTAAGCTTACCTTCAATATAAATAAATACTGGAAATGTGTTTTGTACTTCTCTCTTTTTTTTTTTTTTTTTTGGCTTCTTGATATCCAGTGGTCAGTTTGCTATATTTTTGTGCTGTTAAAGTTCAATCAGTAAAGAAAGCATGTTTTTTTTCAACCCTGGAAGGCCAGGGTAAAATGCTGTATGAAGACAGATGATGTGGGTACTGCAGCTGCATTCTTGGCTGCTCTGTAGTAGTTCCTCCTACAACTTGGGGGCGTTTTTGCCAAGCGTGTAATGCCAAGCAAAACCCCTTGCTTCAAGCGGCCTGGCAAAGCTGGAAGCTGGTTCGGGGATTCACGGGAGTGTGGCAGACGTGCTGGCTATCTTTGTGCTGGGGTACGCTAGTGTGTGGCCCAGCGTGAGGCACATAAGCCCATGCTCTCTCAATTGGCGACAGGAATGCATAGGCAGCATCACTGCATTAGAAAGGAGCTAATTTATGTTGGTGAAAATATCTTCATGAATTCCTTGTCGTGTTAAATATTTAAAGACCTGCTATCTTGAGTGTAGTTCATCCTCCTTAAATATTCCAAGTCTTTTAGAGGACTGGTGACGTATTCAGACTGAAGGTGCACCAAAGTCACCCAAGAGCAACCAAATTAAAAGAGTTCCTACATATCGTGATCGAGTAAGAAAGAAAACTGAAATACATGCCAGTATCAGCAGAAAGCAGATCTTTGACGGTGCCAGGCAGTTCCCACTCTGCCCAGTAACAAGGGAAGGAGGAGAAGCAGACATCCAGGAGGAACGTCATGCATGCGTTTGCCTTTTTTTTGTTGTTTGTTTTGTTCTGAACTACTGATAAAAATTTTGTAAGGGGAAAAATATGGCAAAGTTAGAACTCCCTCTAGAGTCTGTATATGTTCTGTCCAACTCTGCACAGAACTTTCACCTCTGTGTAACTGTGTTTCAGCGGCACCGGTCTTGAGTTACTTCAGCAGTTCAGGAAGCTCGTACCAGTACCTCTGACGTGCATGTAAGAGACCGCAACCTGCAGCTGAATCTTACAATTAGCAAAATAAGATCTTTAGCACTGTATTTAAAATTCCTTTCTGTTTTCCATGTTAAATGTAGAAATTGAAATCGCTGGAAGCATAATACCGCTTTCTGAAATTGTTTGAAGGTGTTTAGTATGCAATGTAGTGAAGAGGGGAATATGTTTCTATGGTTTTTTCCATATAAACTATCTTGATTTCATGGGTGAAAAGATGAAATGTTTGAGAAGTGTCACTGAAACCAGCAGGGACACTGCCAAGTGGTGAAAGACTGTTTTCTATGTGGTATAGTGGCAGTTATTTAAAAGGTTTTGAATCAGTTTAAGTTGGAAAAAAGTCCTATTAACCTCTAAATCTTCAGTTCTGAAGTGATTTTTTTTTTTTTGGTCTGCATTTACTGTCTCCTTCCTACTCCTTCATAATGTCTTTATTAAAAGGTCAAGCTTCTTTATGGCAGCCTCTACTGACTTGGGAGAAAAAGGTCATGAAGTTAAAACAGCATCATAGTGAAAAAATGGCATATTATTGGTGGAAAGCCATGAATGGATTTCTCAAAGTCCAGTCTTGCCCTTGTGAACTTAGTTTACAAAAGAAAAGTTCATTGCTTTCTGGAAAAGTATGAGGTAGACAAAAGCAAATCATCATGCCTAAGCTTTGTCAGCTTAGTTTAAGTGTAGGTTAGATCTGCATCCAGCAGAAATTCAAAGTGGAAAGAATTTGAGACTAAAACTCTGCGTTCACTTTGTTCCATCATACTTGTCTTTATTCACAGAAGAACAGCATGTTTTTATGTCTGCAGGAGTTTGTTTGCAAGCCTTTCCTTTTTCTATGACTCTTTTTTTGGCTTAAAATATGATCGGACGGTTGTACATAATTTTTCTTCCTGGCTTTGGCGCCTTTATGACAAAGCAGGCATCTGTGCATGTAGAGAAGCACAAAATGTCTAGTTACATAAGGCAGTATCCAAAACACTGATGACAAGAAACTTAGTCACAACTGGATTCTTAAAAATCTAAAATTACAGTAAAAACGTTAAATTGCTTGGCATCTCTGAAAAATAGCCATAGGTTGTAGTTACCTACATTGAACTTTAGTCAGCTAAAAGAAACTTAGTGTAAATGTTAATGCTTTTCAGCTTTGAGTCATCAGAACAAACCAGAACATCTGCAATGGACAGCGTGTATTTGCCCTGTCAGATATACGGGAATGGTATGTTTGGACTCAAATAGTAGTATTTAATAACGAGAACATACTTGCCAGTGTAGCTGTTTCTGACACCTGGTATAGAATTTTAGTTCCTTTCCTATGCACGCCTAGAATACTTCTTAATCATCAGGTGATCTACTGAGGCTGACATTGAAGTTGTGTGGCGTGACTTAGTTACCAGGTAGCTTGAAATACTCCCGTGTATATTTTACCCGGTTTCAACATCACTTGTGCTCTTTTCCCTTTTTTCCTTCTGCTGCCTTCTATGTTATTCTACTGTTCGGGTAAAATAACAAAAGGACTTTATTGTTGCTGTGAAATTGCTTCTGTCTCTTACCTCAGTGAAATGGCTTTGCTTTTCCATCTCTAAAATATATTCTAATAGGCTTGAGAAATGTGGCACCTGTGTGAGTCGGTGGTGACCTTGGCGATGAGGTATTTTTGGGGGATGCTTGTGTGGAGTCTGAGGTCTAATAATCTCTCTTGGTAGTGTATTATGTACTGAGATCTGAATGAAATGAAAGCAAGGCAAGATACAGGAAATCTGTAATCTGTTAAGGTATAACTTAATCTAACTAAGCAAATTTGAACTATGAGAAGTATTTTTTGTATTTCTTTATCAGAGAACAGATCCTCTTAGTGCAGACTGGGGAATACAGACACTAAAAATATTTCCTTTTGTTAATGCATAATACTTGCAGATAAAAATATTCCTCCTTTAGTGGCTTCATCTCAGTAGCACGCAATGCTATTATGTTCTTTTCCTCTTGTGGCACAGTTTCCTTTGTTTACACATTTACTACAATGTGTACCCCAAATGCATTCCAAAGGGGATGCAATTAGAAATAAATAACTAGTAGAAGTAGATAGGAAAGTTGGGGGTTGTTAAGAAGCAAGAAAAGATTTCAGGAGAGATGGAGGGGAGAGATGCTGCAGCTCTATTAAATCAGCATGAGCTGAGGAGAGAAGGCTGTCAACCTAAGCCTGCAATGAACGGTATAAAGGAATCGAGAGATTTGTAGTAGGCAAGTAGAAAGAGTAAGGAGAGAACTGAATTATGGGTCTTTATCTTGCTGTTCTGCTACCAAAATTCATACGTGTACATAAAATACAATCTGAAATACGGAGCAGGTATGCAATTTTAAAAATAAAACCTTTCTGCCCTCATTTTACATGTTTGTAAACTTTGCTAAAATCGATCTGGTTAGTGAGAGAGGAAAATGAGGTCTGAAATTTATTCTGAATTAAGTGATGCATGAGTGTATACTTTGTTTTATGTTTTCTGTATAGCTTGTTTCTATGTAGAAACAAACTTCTGCTTTGCCTTATTTTCTTGGCACTTCATAAGACGAATTGCAGAATATTGATGTTTGACATGAATGGGTCTGTAATGGCCACTAGAGTCAGAAAATAATCATCTTCAGTGCAATCACCTTGTAAAGCTTTCTCTCTGGTCAGATTTTATATCGGTCCTTACTGGTACACCCTCTGAAGAGCAGCGAGGGCTTTGTAATCAAGTCTCTCATTCTGACTCATTGTTTGTTTTCCTGGTTGTTTTCTCTCAGCTACTTGATGTGCTCTGCTGTGCGTATTTTCATGTCTTCCAGCTGAATCATAGTTAAATTAAAATGACTGGGGCTTTTTTAAAGGTTTTCTTTTTCCGTGGTTGGTGGTGCTTTTTTCTTTTTTTTGTCTTGAAATCTTAGTAGTACTGCAGTATTCGAAAGCAGAGCTGTGAAGGCTGAGAAGCATAAGTCTAATCAATATTTGCTGCAACAATTTGCTATAGTTATGTTCAATCAAGTTCTCTATGTTCCTGGTTTCCTGGGCATTAGGTCTTAGTCTTTTCCTTGTATTTTTTCACTAAAAGTGCATGGGAGTTATGTACACTTTCTCAGCAACCTTTTTTCTGTGTCTTTATAATTTCAGGCTTTCCTTAGAAATAGGTTTAGAAGTCCTATTTATTGTCTTTTGCCTTCAGGGTTTAATGAAAACTTTCTTTTTTGAGAACAATGCAAAAACCATAGATGTTTAATATCTGGGTTAGAAGTGCAACCCCGTAGGTATATACCCTAATACTTCAGTGTTGGTAAATAACCCTAATGAAGATTGATGTTCATGAACTTCTTGTAAAGCTGGTGCCTTGTAAACATTTTGATCAAAGTACGCTCTGAAGAGTGCTTTGAAAGTTGTGTTATGAAGACCTGTGTGATCATGGCATTTTATCATTGTGCTTTACAGATGACAAATCACCTCAGCTGCTGAGTACCAAAAGAAACCAGATACTGTTTTTTACAGAAAAGTTGTTTGACTGTTGTGGAGAGACTTCTAAAAACTAGAATTTTACTTTTAATCACCATCTGGGAAAATGCTGCAAAAATCTCCAATGTTCATTTGAAGCCCTGCACAAATGCTTTCTGTTAATATAATAAATGTGCATTCATAAAAATCTGTATAGAGAAAGAAACTGCAAGTATTCAGACTGCTGGGACCCCAGTCCAAGCATGCATCTGGCCAGAACTGACCCGTGCTGTTTTATCAAGAAACTAATTCAAAACAGCCTCAAACTTTACCTTGTCATTTCTCATCTGGCATTTGTTGGTGTTGTGAGGACATGGCAAAAATTATCCTGTTAATGTTTGGCTGTCTTTTCTATCCATTCTCAGATAATATGCAGATAGGAGGAGGAGGGATTTACCATGAATTATTATCCGTTTGCTCAGCTGCAGTCATGAGGATTGCCTGTTTCAAGTTGCTGAGTGGGTTGTAATGGATTTCCTTCTGCTTGTTTGGTGAAGGTCCTTAAAATGCTGAAAATCTTGGAGGAAGTGATTTACTTTTGATTATTTCAGACCAGAATTAAAATAAATTTGATTATTAGTGCTTTTTTACTAATTATAGAAATAGAGACCGAAGATCCATATTCCCTGTAGGAATCAAGAATGTGTCTGTATATACTGAAAAAGTGGAAAGGATATTTTAGGTGCTAGGGATGTTGAGTAACTGTGTAGGGAGACAAAATAAGAGGAAGTCATCCTTAAAGTTACTATGGTCTGACTTTAAAAATGCAGCTGGCGACTGAGATAGCTTATTATATCTAATGTTAAGAGTGTCTGGTTGTGTTACATAGTTATTTGAATTTATTCCTGTCCTCGAGTCTATTCCAAATTAGTCTCCCCATTACAAAATATCTTACACCTTGGTTATTGCCTTCTGTGCTGAAAGGCAGGATCCTAACCCAAGCTGAATGCAAACTGGCTGAAGCTGTGTACTCTCTGGGACCTCCAGAGCAGGGTGGTTGATGAGAAAATGCTGTTTGGATGCAAGGCCCTGAAGTTGGTCTTGATGGGTCTGAGGCATGAGACCTGTGAGGCTGAGGGAGCTGGGCATGTTTTGTCTGGGGAAGCTTTAAACCTTGTCTGAAGGAATCCCCTTGTGAACATCTCCTGTCTTGGTGATGGCCTTGTTTCTGCCAGGAGGCTGTGCTGGGTGGTCTTCAGAGACATTTCCAGCTAACACTTGTCAGCTGGGAAAATTCTCGTTAGTGTGAGTGTACACGTGAGACACATGGTGCCACTTAACGATGTTTATCATCTTCTTCCACTGGCTCTCAACCATAGAAGCTAAGACAACATTCTAAAACGTTCTCCAAACTTGGCAGCTAGGATAACTTAATGCTTCTTTTAACACCTCTTGGTCATCCATAGGTTCCTAGTAGTCTACGAATCTTGAGCTGAGAATCTGTCTTTTGAAAGAATCACTTTGAAGGGAGAAAGTAGGCAAAATTAATGCAAAACAATAAAAGCAGGGCTTTCCCCATTTCTATTAATAACAAAGGTTAAAACAATTGTTTTCCCCCCTATTTGTATGACTATTAAACAATCTTAACTTCAGAAGATGTTTTATCCTTGTCTAAAGAGAAATGAAGGTGTCTGCATCTTCTTTTGCACTGCCTGTGAATATACAGTACATTCTCCCCCATTCCTATGCAATTCCAAATAACAAAATGGAACAAGGAAACTCTTTTAACTATAAATAAATAATCAAGAAAAGATTAATGCAGTAATTGGAATATAAAATGCAGAAGATGCTTTCCTGCAAAGGTGGCTCAGTGGGAGATACAGCTTTAAAAAATCAAAAGCATAGCACTTCATTTCTTGCTTGTTTTGATCTTGCCTTAATTTTGAAAAGCTCAGTTAGTTGTGGGTTTTTTTTTTAATATTTTCTTTCTGTTGAGAGTCAGCCTAATTATTTTTTCCTCACTTTCCAAACCCTTCAATGGGGGTATTAATTTGGTGCTGTGGAGCTAACAGGAAGGTGTCTATACAATTTTCTTTCTCGCAATAATTCTTTAGGAGAAACAGCTTATGGGAAATGGTGTTTTTTGGTTTGTTGGGTTTTTTTGTATGGTCTCAGCCTATCTGCTTGTGCCGTAGGCAGGCAGTGTGAAACATGCTGAAATCTATTAACAGGGCCCTGAACGTCTACAGCTGTTAGTCGGAGAGATTTATGCCGACTTTCCCTTTTTCGGTCTGTGGGTGAGGTTCTTGTATACAAATACACATTTACGATGCTTCTTGCTTGTGCCTTCAGCAGAGTTTAGAGTCTGACACAAGCATGAGATTCTGTTAATTGAGCTGGAAGGTTTTTATTCTTGCCTGTGTTAGGAGAGCAGGATATGCTGGAGGCTCCATGCCATCAAGGTAGCTCACATGCAGGGCTTTTCTTGGGCACTTGTAGCCTATGTTAACTAGCTAGGAAGAGGACCCAAACTATGAAGTTTTCTTTGCTTCATACACAACAAGCCACTTTCTGGTTCATGCTACCCGACACTTGCATTCTGTTGGAGAAAAATACATCAACTCCTTTCTCCTCTCCCTATCCCCACTCCAGCCCCCAAACCTTTCTGGAAGTTGGAGGAAAATTTTCTCTGCAACTTTTACTCTCCAGGAATTTGTGGCATTTCAGTGTAAAGAGGCATCCTGGTATTGTTTTATCAGCTGAGATAAAGCAGAGAAGAACAACTGGATGTTTACAGAAACTGCTCCCCGTGGTCTCCTCTCCCCCCTTCACGTCAGAACCATTTAAGTGAATATGGAGGGAGCTTCTAATTAATTTAGGAAAAATTAACTCCCCTTTCTTTTTTCCTTGGTCTTGCTTATTGAACCGGGATAGGTTGTTTGTTATCTAAATTATGTTTAATATGCTGCCATATAACTTTTTTTGGAGCATGTTTTAGAGTTTCTTCTTCGCTTCTGTGATTGAAAGCTGGAGGAAGAGGAGGATAAACTTTATATTGTCAGAGCTTCCTGATGGAAAGCAGTTCTATGAATCATGGCCGTTTAACTTCTGTTGCAGGTTTGTCATCTGATGCAGGATTAGTAATACCAAAGGAGCTTTATTAACATTGTCACTAATTAAATATTCTAGACCTTTATTTGCAATTGGGAAGGTGTGATATGTTAGCTGCTATGTAACTTTATTAAATCAGAAATTCACTGTGATTTCAGCCAACCAATCCACCTTATTTTGCAGTGAATTACTCAAGGGTGGTAACGTTTGTCTTCACACTTGTTAGGCTGATTCGGTCATGTAACCAAGCACTTTCATTTGTACACAATCAGTAGGTAAGTGGTAATTTTCCAACCTTTTAAAGATAAGTGTAAGAAAAATGAACACAATATTAGTTTTGTATTCTGTTACATTCATGAATATTGAATGTGAAAACCATAGTTTATTGGATGTATGGAGACCAAAGGCTTTGCAGTGAATTAAAGTAGAAAAAAGAATTGCTTCGAAGAAAATGTGAGCATCAAAAATCCAGTTGTTCTTTTTTTGTGCTTAAATCAGGTCAGGTTCATCCAGACTGGTTCAGGCAAATGTAATTGTTCTTTCTGGGCTTCCTGGGGCTTGCCTAATTATAGAAAAAGCAGCTAATAGTAAGTCAGGGTTGACTCTGAACTCTTCAGCTATTATATTGTTTCAGATTTAATTCTCTTCACTTAAAATACACACTTCTACTGTGCTATCACCACAGTTATAGAAAGGAGTATCAAATATTGAGACTTTGGGATTAGTGCCTTTCATATTCTCTTCAAGGATACAATAAAATCCCAAAGAACTTTGAACAATTCATTTCTAGGTGCTGTGTCTTTCTGAATACTGCGATCCTGTGTTAGTTTTCTAATGGTTGATTATACTGTGACTCCTTGGGGCTGAGCAAAAATTACTGTTGAATAATTATTCCTCAAATAGCTGTCACAGTAATGTCTTGATATTTACCAGTAAAAAAGTATATAGAGGAGCAGTAGACTTCTGATAGATGGGAGTAGTTATGGCATTTGAAGGTACAGTTCATTAAGTTGCATTTTCCTGCAGTGATGCATAGTGAATGACCCTTGTAGGATGTGTGGGGCTGAAGGGGCTCTGTTTATATGAAGCTTGCTCCCAAACCTGTGAAGTTTTCAGCGTATTTAGGCCTTGTTTCCCCCAAGAGTTAGAAAATTAGCTTTGAGGCTACTAAACTATCATGTTTCACTTCTCCAGGAGGAAAAATTACTTCTGCACATTTTTTGCCAGTTGTTGATATTTTGCAGTTGGGTGTAGTATTTCGGTACCACATGGATCCTATATCTAGAATTTTGATGTTAGGAGATTTTTGAATTTTTTTTTTTCTAGCCTGCCTGGCTGCAGACTTGGCTGTGCACTGTGTATTGCAGTGCGGGAAGCTACTTGAGCTCCTAAGAGCTAAACCTGTGTTTTGGTGGCCTTCTGGAAATGTTCTCTGGGTGCTACTGCTGTAAATGATGACCCTTTAGCTGCTGGGAATAAAGGTGGTGCAGTGACTGAAAAATGTGAAACACGGTTCTTCATTATATTGGCTTTTGAGCTTTTTATTTATAAATGTATACACATACAGACATATGTAATAGCTATATTATAAAGAAGTGAAAGGTAACATTGCAGAAACAAACCAAAAAATTCTTCTCTGCTCCCCCTAAAACTCCAGGCAGTTTGTTAGAGGGGTGATTACATGGAAAACAATGCTGTGCAGATAACGTAGGTAATAATACCTAAATATAAATGTAACACAGGAAAAATAATTAAAAATAATTCCAAAACCAAACCCATTTTAATTATTTTTAGTGCAGAGTGAAGATTAAAGGGTGTTTTAAATAGATGTCAAACAACCATTACTTTTGCAAATTCATTATTCTTTGTTAAGATAACAATTAACATGTATATAATGGGACTGAAACAAGTTCACCACTCATAAGATCAAAGCTAATTAGAATTGTGCTAAAAGTGTGTGAGCTTGTTTGAAATTCCCTCAAGCAGTAGGGAATGATCGAGAATTCCTGGTGAACTGATATTACAAAAAAAAAAAAAAAAAAAAAAAAAAAGCTGTGTGAAGCAGTCAAAGCTAACTCCTGTTTCCAAAGAAAAGGCAAGTAAAACTATTTAATTTGAAAGCAGCAAATTTGGTTTACAATATTCGGTCTCATTTGTTTATTAAACAAGAGGGGTTTAAATGGGCTATTTAAATCTATAGCCAAGCTTATGAGTGTCTAAAAAAAAAACAAGGTGTGTGTGGCTTTTTTTTTTTCTTTCCCCAAACATGATATTGTGAAGTAAACTCAATATGCAATTCAACATGTATTAGTGGAGCAAGGCATATATCCTACCAAAAAAAAAAAGGCATCTTTGTTACACCACGGTCAGCTTTTCTTGACTTGTTTTCAATTTCTGCAGAATTGGCACTGAGCAGAAATACCCCGTGCTCTTGGATGTTTGTGGCTGGGTGGTCATTCTTGGACCTACTTCTCTGGTATCTTTTTTTCTTTTTTTTTTCCCCCCTGCCCTAATCATAATAAGTTCAAATCAGAATTTCAGTCTGTATCTTTCATGGCTTTGCACTGTGCTCAAATGCTGAGCATCCGTCAGAACTGGTTTATCTTCCTTCATAAAGCGGCTGTCCATCGGTGCAGAGGCAGGCTTCTTCCTTACATCTGCGCTTAAAACTTGGTAAGTAGTAAGAACTTCGGTTATAGTGTCTGTGAGTTCAGAAAAATCAGTAGTTTTTCTCTGGACTGCTTCATTTACTACAGAAGCAGTGAATGGATGGAGTTGTGCTTGGAGGATGAGTTGCTGTTCCTTTCCAAGCCATGTGCAAATAGAATTAGGCCTGAAGAAACAAGGAAATCAGAATCGGTGTTTTCAATCTGGAGTGTCACGCATTGCAAACACAGTGCTTCTGCTGTGAGATTACTTTAAGAGACAATATTAGATATCTTTTAGAGAATCATAATGGGATTGTTAAAACAGACCTGGGAATGAAGTATGCAGAAATTTGGTTAAATAATAAAAATGTTCAAGGCATTTAAATTAAGCATTAACATTTACAAGGATGTAGTAAGACAGTACCGTGACAAACTGTTCATTAGGAAGTTTGCTGATGAATTCTGTTAATGTGGTGAAGGATTGGTCACTTGGATTTTGGCATCTTTGAATATTCCAGGAGTCCAGGCAATGGTGTAAGATAAGACAACAGTGTAAAAAATAAGATTAAAAAAAAAAAATCCTTTGGTCTAGATGAGGAAACATTCCAAGCAGTATTTGCCTTTCCATATTTGCCTTCTGGTTGCTATTAACTTAAGGTTTTAGCTTTTTAGAGCTTGAGGTCATATCAGCTGGGATGGGGGGGAGGCAGGAGGCCTTGATCAAAGACGGTAGGAAGACATTATTGGTTAAAACTTAGAATAAACATGACTTCTCATATTAGAATCTTTATGAAATTGCTAGGCAATAGTATGGATATAGCAAAGCTTTCTGAGTTGAAAATTGTTTGCCCCCCCCCATTTTTGGGCACAGTTATGGGGACACATTTCTTGTGTCTGTGTTAAATTTGGTGGAAGGGGGCTCTGCAGAGGCCGGTCTCTTGGGCTGGTCCCAGCACAATTCTCTTGGTGGTAAACCTGCGATGTTGCCCTGGCCCCTTTTGATAAGAAGGGGTTCTCAAATGAAAGTTTTATTATGAGATCTATGGTTCAACTTCAGCGAGCGTTTTCTTTTTTTATATTCAGAATGAATACTTTGGCTGAAGTTAAGTAGAGGAATTCTAATGCAATACTAATCCATTTAAACTGGTAGACCACATATAGCCTACATATCATTTTTTTTTAAATGTATTTTCACTTCAGTCAAGCATTGCAATTTGCCGACAGATTTTCTTTCTGCATATTGACTTCAATTATTTTTGTGCCAAGTCTTCCCTTAAAATTCACAATAGACACATTTCTTCATCTGGACCTACATCTGTTTCTTATCTTTTATGTCAGGCTCACAGACCGCATCTATTGAAATATAGATTGTTTTCTGTATTAAGCATTGAACATGCTTTTAAAATATAAGTGAGAATTTGAATCTTTACAGAATGGAAGATACTGCAAATGAAGCAATGAATGTTTGAAGAAAAAAAAAAGGCAACAAACAAACAAACCCCCACAACACATAAAATCAGTTCTCTCATCTGCAGTGCTTGTACATGAGATGCAATATTTAATATTAACCCCATACCCTCAACCTCCTTAAATGTCTAATGGGAAGTTAAATGAAATACTTTGTTTGTAAAAAAAAAAAAAAAAAAAAAAAAA
>NW_009258951.1:5424089-5425856 GCF_000687185.1 Egretta garzetta
CTCCCTTTGATTCACTTCCAGTTGCAAGATGCAAAACCAGCCGTTCTGACCCACAAGTAGGAGCTGCATGTAGAAAAAACCACACATGCTACAAGAGGCTCCCCTAGCCGCGTTAAAAGAGGGCAGAAAGATTGTTGATCACCAGCAGGAAGTTTTTCATTTTTTCACCACAATTAGTGAAATAGGGCTGGAGAGGTTAGTCAAGGTACTCCAATATCCCACTGGCAACTCTGTCTCCCTATACTACATGCAGTCTAAGAACTGAATACATTGGGTTAGGGGTGTGCGTGTGGGATTAAGACTCAGGTACAGAGACTATTTCGAGTTCAGGCCTCCTTGGACATTTGTACTTTTCTCTCATCTGTGCATTAGTGAAAAGTGCCAGCAAGTTGCCTCCACAAAGCCCTTCAGAACAGCAGCAGTATTCCCATCAGAGATGAGCAGAATCTGCAGTACAGCCACTGAGAACAGAGGATCTTATGCTAGGCCACCATTGATTGTCACTACTCTCAGAAGTGATCCTCCAGCAATCCCTTCTTCCTACTTTAACTGACCTAAGAGAAGCTAAATTCACGGAAATAAAAACATGTATGTCACTAGCATTCCAGAAGTGTCAATGCCAGCAACATATAAAACACGAGTTTGCTCACTAGATTACCTGACCACCACCTAGATTTACAGAATCAGAACAACACATGTTGGAAAGACCTCTGGAGGTAATTCAGTCCAGCCTTCTGCTCAGAGCCAGGCCAACGGGGATCAGGCTTAGGGCCTTGTCCAGTTGATTCTCCAGAAGTCATATCCAAATCACCCTTGGAGCCATCTCAAAGGATGGAGATTTCACAGCGCTTCTAGATATCTGCTCCAATACTTGAATGCCCTCTTGGTGGGAAAAAAAAAAAAAAAAAAAAAAAAATTCTTCAGTGAACCACTATTCTAAAGTAAGTTTATTACAATAAAACCATGACCAAATTGATTTCTGCAGTTTACCATAGATTTTTCTGTGTTTCCAACTTTTGTTACTGAAGTATTAATTAAATACCCTTGATGTCTTATAACATAGGAGCAATCTTATAAGCGTATTTGAGCTGAACAAAGAAATGATTTGCTCTAATTCACTTTATGGAGATCTCTTAGCAGCATCTTGTGTTATACAAATTGCAGTAGCTGAAGAGTCTTGATTTCAAAGTTAAAATGCTTAAATTGATTTTTCAGGTCTTTAATAATTTCTCACTGTTCTACATCTTAGTAATAAATGAAACTGACATTCGGAAATCTGTTTTTGTGCTGGAAATGGAAGCAGGGATGTATACACAAAGAAATGTCTGGTTGCTACTTCTTGCAGAAGAGCATCAACTGGTCTTACAGGGCACAGTACGGTTAAACTGCTATTTTATAGTTGTGCTTCGCATGCAAACGGGATGGGGAACTGCCGCCTGGACCGTGTGTGAGCTCTTGGAAAATGCTCCAGCTGGAAGCCAGCTTCAGCACTGTGGGGATTTGGAGAGAAGGTCTGAGGAACACGTACTGTGGAATAGAGGCCAGTTACTTAATATGAGCTTTGAATATTTTCTGGACCTGTTAATACATACTTGACTCTACATGGCTGCCAAGTCATCACCCTTATTTAATGTGTCTCAGTAATAAATTTAGCTATCTTGATTCAGTAAGGCACTTAATCATGCAGGAAATGTGAGTGGAAGAGCTCATTCAACAGATTGGTCTAAAGTTTGGCATATAAATCCTTGGAGCTTTGAGGATAGACCC
>NW_009258951.1:5425869-5441862 GCF_000687185.1 Egretta garzetta
TGACCCCTTCCAGGGGGCACATGAATCTCCAGAGATTCCTGTAATAATCTGTCGTATCCAAACATGCAGTCAGTTGCTGCTTGACCCTGAACAGGCTGATGTTATTAAACTTGCTGGTAATATTCTTGTGTTTTTAAAACCCTGCCTCTTGGTATTTGGAGAAGTTCCTACAGTAAATGGAGGAGAGCCAAGTGCTGCTCGTCCAGGTGCTCTGGTCCTACCTGCTGTGTGCTTGCGGTGTCGGTCAGGGGCACAGCAGAGTCCCGGGGCAGAGGCGGTATCGCTGCCTTCACCAAGGCCCTCTGCTCTTCCAAATCTCAGTGCTCAGAGCATCCACCTGCACTTGAGTAGTCCTCACTGTCCCCCAAGTTAAGAATCTGATCAGAAAATTCAGGGAGAAGTTTTCTCACTTTGCCCTTCTGAAGATTTTTACTCTCGGTATGGAAAAACTTGAATATTCATTGTCTCAGCACAACAAAACAAACGACCTTGTAGTCTGGCAGTCTTGTCTAAAAATGGGACGGATTTCGGTGTTTACTGCAAGTGGCATTTCAGTACTTGGCATTCCCTGGAGTAGAACCAAAATGCAGTGATCTTCTCCCTGTTTTGCTGTCTTATTTTTCCCTCTTTTTCCTCTTCCCCCTTAAGATTTGCAGTGGGGTTAAAAAGCGGAGGGATGCGTCTGACTAGGCTGGAAATTTTATTTAAGTTTCTGAGAGAAATTCCTTCATGGCTGTGCCTCACTGTGTATATACCCAAGGTCTGGCCCGTGGCCCCCTCCAGGCAGGGGGGTGTCCAAAGCTTTGGGAGCAGCACTGATCCTCACCTCCCTTCTGTAATCGTAGTCCAGGGTGGACTTGCTTCCCACCTGGGGCTCGCAGGTACTGCTCTGGGCTGGAGACCTGGGAAGAGAAGCTTTAGTTAAAAGAATAGTAAAATAACAATCATCAGTGTATAGTTTTTTAGGCAGTGTTGGCAATATAATTACAGACAGAACAATTCGGAGCGATTATTGGTCTGTATCTCAGATTAATCCATCATTTCATACCTTAAACTCATTGATATTTTACATCCCTATTATGATATGAAGAATCCAGGTTTGATTTTCCACGGGAGTTAATGAAAACTTCACATAACAAGAAAGATAATGTAATACGAAGAAAAAAATTGCTATGAAATTTTTTTCTAAATTAAGTCTGTAATTGATCTCCTCAGATGTCATGTCTTGAGAATCTGGCCAAATTTTCTTGTGCATTTATTGCTAAATGACTGATTACCAGATAGATGGAACATAGCAAGCACCATATGTTTTGTTTACCTAAAGGCTCATAAATTCAATGTCTGTTGGGTCCCTCAAACATGATATGTTAGCAGATTCCTTCCAGGAAAACAAAACCCAACTACAAAGTCATCAGGTTGAAGTATTATCCTTTCGGATCCTTAGCGTATCCTTTGATTAACTGTATCCTCTTATACTCAGCAATGTGACCATCACAGGGATGTCAGGTCAAGCATTTCACAGAAGAATGTATATGTATTAAATGGAGTATTTATGTTAAGCTAGCTTGTCAAAGGTTAGGAGAGTGGGGTTATTGTGCTGCTTCTGCCTAGAGCAGGCTCTGGAAAATGAGGATGAATGAATGCTTATTGTACCAATGTCGCCGCAGCCTTCTGAGGCAAACAAATAACTCTTCAGGTAGATAACTTGAAGCATATATAATGACTCGAGGCTGTATGTCAGACCACTAATAGAGTACAATGAATCACTTGCTCAGGCAGTCCCTGGGTTTGGACCAGCAATCCACTCTGCTTAATGTACTTATTCTGGATGTAACATGTATGTAATTCCTCTGTCTATAGCAGTTGCCTCTTCTATTTCATCTTGTTTGGCCATTTCTGTGGCAAATAAAAGGTGAGCCTATGCTGTGCCCTTTTGGGGTCCTATGGCAGTATATACTGCCCACCATTCCAGCTTCCCCGCTCTACCCGGGAATCTTGCTGCAGGGCTGACAGCAGCTGTGCGGGAGCTTTGCATCCTACAGAAATATGCAATGATCCAAATAAGCAAATGACGTGCAAAGTGTTAACACCATTCTCATGAGACAATATGAAGATTTTTCGTTATGCTAGCTGAAAATCTGAGGAAATCTGAACTTTTAGAGAACCGCAGTGTAAACATACATGCTGCTACAACAGAAATAACTTTAAAGAAGAGTTTGTATACCCATGCTTATTTTCACAGTGTTGTTTTATTTGCATTAAGGTTGTTGGTGGGGGGGAATGTTGCTGCTTTTTTTTCTCCTTAGAGGTAAACTACTTGTAAAAAGTATTCCCCCCCTGCTCCCTTCCATGTGTCCCTACGCCTCTTAGCCAGAGTAGCACACTGCTCCAAACTTCATTATAGATGCAGTCTGCTCTTAAAAACTAACTTAATAAGGATTTCCACGCATGGTGAGGGTGCCGCAGTTGTGCGGATCTGATAAGGTTCCCTGTAACAGCCATCACCTTCTAAACTCCTGTAGCTGTTTTTCTGACCAGAGAATGTGGAGGAGGGAAGGAAATCCCAAATATTCGACCTGCTGCCCTATTGTGTTTGTTTAACAAATGGTTCTCACTTACGGTAAAGTGAGATTTCTGAAAGGCTGTGCGGTTTAAAATGTCCAGCAGAAAAGGATGGCTTTCTCCGTGGTTTACTGAAACTTCTGCACATATCACTCCCGTTTACTCCTACCACTGTTAGGTGAACGAGGTGAAATATCTATTCTTCTCCACTCTTTGAAGCTTTTTTTAGAGACAACGTTCCTTCTGAATGAATAACTTACTGCCAGGTCAAGCGGAGTGTGGGGTTTTTTGTGTGCGCGCACAGATAAATTGTAGGATTGGATCCCTGCTTTCAAATAAAAGCAGTGATGTTAAACCCTTCTTGAGTCTGATTCAGTTCTTGCTAAGCTCAGTGGGAGTTTTGCCTAGGGGAAAAACTGAGAACCTTCACATTAACTTTGATTTCATTCAAGCTCATTTTTGGAAAAACAGCTGATCCACCAGAATACTGTGAATACCACATCTGTGAATGCTAATGGCTGTTTCTGCTGCGTATGATTACCACAAAAACAGCTTTGAAAAATCTGAACAGGAGAGAGAGTACGAGCCCTTGGTTCCTCTCACTGGAATTGGTGCGGTTTTCGTGAGCTCAGGCCGAACAGCAGAGTATTAATTGCAGCTGTGCTGACATCCCGAGCGCTCTCCTGCCGCTGGCATGGTGTGAAGGGGAAGTATTTGGAGAGCAACAGCTGGAAGTCAGGAGGTCAGCCTAACTCCTTGCAAGTTGCTGTGCCAGTGGGGTGGCAGGAAGAACCAAATGACTTTTAGGAAAAATCAGTGATGGCATACTTGATTAGCAGAAGCTCAATTAGGACATAGCAAAGGTAACTTGGACGTGTCCTGTAGAACAACCCTTCCCACCAGCATGCAGCAGTGAAAAAATCTCAGTGCTGCTGCTGCAAAGAGCCATCATCTCCTGGCTTGTGTGAGTATTCAGAAAGTCCCAAACTTGTTCATAGAAGTACTGACTCTGCAGTCAGCATCATCATTTTTTGCTCATTCTGGTCCTTTGATATCTGGGACTGGCTGTCCTGCAGGAGAGGTGAGGCAGCCAGGCCAGGAGGTAAATCTCTGCAGGCTCCAGCCAGCGGTGGGGAAAGGGGGATGAGAGTGCAGTTCCAATCAGGCGGCCAATTCAGCTGTTCTAAAAAATCCTCTAAAAGAAACTTCCCTCCCCCCCTCCCCAGCACTTCCATAAGAAGTGCGAGTTAGGTGACGCGAGCCCTCCTCGGGGTATTAGTCATACCACAGACGCTGTCTTGAAACGTGTCCAGTTGATACATCTGTACTTTTAACTTTACAAAGGAATTGTTTGGCTGTGGTGGGACTTGTGAGGACTGTAGAGCCTCACTGGCTTATCTGAAGTTCTCTTAACGTGGAACGTTTTGCAGTCCTGTGTTTTGTAGTTCTCCTAATTGCTCAGTATTGGGAAAACCTGCAGTGGGGACTTGTTTTTATCTCTCTGAAATGACAAATACAAACTTAATTGAAAGGAAAATGATTTTTCAGATTTATAGATTTCTAAGTCTAAGAGTCTGCGTGAGTAACTTTAATTAAATTCATTTTCCTGCAGAGCTGCTTATTGTTTCAGTTACTCAAATCTCAACACATGTTGCTCCTCCTAGCTTTTCAATTTGCTTGCAAGACATTATTTAAATGCTTGTCAGCTGCCTGAGAAAGCCTAGAGGAGCGGGTATGATTTCAAATGTTGCACAGGAGAGGGGAAAAAGCCCCAGATTGTGGCCTTCCCTATTTTTGTTCACTTCATATGGGCGAATCTAAGTCAACACCCAGGTATGGGAGTTGAGTGATAAATGAAAACAAATGAACAGTCCCGTTGTTTTTCTTCAGTTATCTTATCTTTGGCTGTGTAACCAGGAGACCACTGGTAGTGATAGGACTTTGAATGCTGTTAAGCAGGTAATTAAGAGTGCCTTGAGAGGATTATTCAGATATATAAGCTTAATGTGAGGGTTTAATGTATGGGGAGTAGCGTGGCCAAAACCAATGGAGAAGGAAACGTCATTTGGCTACTGAGAAATAGTTTAGCTGGAGAGAGACAGGGATAGCGTTGCATTTTCTGCCAGGGCCACAGAGTGCTTTCAGAAAGAGGAGAAAAAGATGGCTTGGAAATTGTGGAGACTGACAGCGTTTTATGGACAGGAGATGTGACAGGAGTTGTGTAGCTATGACCTTAGTGCGGTAGAAAACAGTCAAACACAAAGGAAGAACTTTTACCAAAGCAGCAGCATGATTCCTATGGAGATTAAAGAAGGAATTATGGTCTCTGAGCTACTGGAGATTAAGAGGCAGATGCATGAAACTTGCATGAAGAGAAAAGCAGTTTTGTTCTCGCGCAAAGGGTGCGCCTGGTACTTTCATTTCAGTCAGCAGTGATTCCTTTTTGATGCAGGAAAAATGCAAAAGTGAGGGAAATTAAAGTTCTTAATGTATTTTCTTGTTTCCTTGTTGAGCTGTCCTTAGAAAACTTGTAATGAAAAACCTGTCACTGTGTGTATAAAGCAAGAGGCTGCCTCGCAAAGATGGAGATCTTGCTGAAGTCACCAACGGGAAGAGAATGATTTCCTGAAGCTGAGCTGCTGAGGAGGGCAGCAGGTTTGGTCGAGGTGCATCAATTAAAACAGCCCCAAAGGGTGCTGATGGTACTGTGTTTAAACAGGGAGGGTGTTTGTACTCCCAGGCAGTTACCTCTGAGCCCTAATGTTAAAATAGGAGACATGGTCCAATTTTGGTGAAAATGGGCTATGTGGGAATGCACACATGGCTTGTCCCAAATGCCAGGGGACAGATTGCCAGAGGAAATCCCTCTTGCTTGGTGCATGGAGTTTCAAAGTGGCAGCAGGTCAAAGCTGTGTGTTAAAGGGTACAAGAGTCATGTTTGCTTTTATTTATTTATTTATTTATCTAAAATTATTTTACTTTGAAATGAGGGAAACAATTTTTTGTTGGGTTTGGTTTTTTTTCCTGGTTATATGCCCCTGAAATTTCTGTTCCATCTGGTATAAAAACTTGAGGGGAGACCAACAATAAAACACTGGGTGGAGGTGGTTTTTATTAAAAGACAAAAAAATAATCTTTGTTAAGTTCCTGAATAAGTCAAAGGACAGTTATCACTGATGTGTTAATATGCAGACTGTTTATCTAAGGAAGGACAAAGACATCAAACTGTGAAGATAAGCTCTGAATTATCATAAACTTCATTTCACATGAGAAACTGGTGTTTTAATTCAAAAGGAAATATTCATAAGCTATCTTCGTTCATAATTTGAATATAATACGATGAAACCTGTTAATAAGTGACTAGTGGGATTTCTTTTTTTTGCTGTCACAACAGGTGGCTGTGTAATACAGTCTTAACAAAGTAGCCCTTCAGAAATAATAACCTCATGAATTTTAAGAGGAAATTCAAATGCACATCAAGGATAGAGAAACAGGATCTTACCTTGCATGGTGAAGAAGTAAGGGTTCGTTCCAAAGGCCAAGAAGTTTGTGAGGAATCTTGCGTGGACTTTGGTCGATGGGTTTAGTTTGGTATTGAGCAAAGCTACCAAGTAAGTGCAGTTTTAGGATATGGGTGTTTGCATCTTGATGAGTTAAAATGAATGTTTATATTGCAAAAAGGTGATTTGAACTCTTGTAGTTTGCAGCTGGTAGGAAAATTCAGTGTTTATTCGTGGGGTGATGGGAAGTCTAGTACTAAGTAATGTCATGAAACTGTGTTTTAGTTGCAAGAATTCATCCTGTGCTTTTATCTAAGCTTTATCGTAGAAAGCTGAGGTGAAAGAGTAAACAACTCGCTGCACAATGAGCATGAACTTCGTTTGGATGAGAAACAGGTATTCTAATTCAGTTGTACATAAGTATTTACAAACAGCCTCACCCGAGTTATGACTTTCTGACTGCATTTTATTTCAATGAAATTCTTTCTTAAACCAGCCACAAATTTAGAAACTCTGTCCCTTGATCTTCAATTCCTGGTGCATTTTGCTTCATTTAATTAGGTGATTCATCCACAGGGCAATACCACAGTTGTCCTTGTTGAGATGCCCATTAAACACATGGCAGAGCCGCTGCTTTTTATGCTTTTGAAAATAATGATACATTCAGATGTGGTGCATCAGATGGTCAAGCTTTAGGTAATGTCTTTTTAAGTGAGATACCCAGGTTGGAGCGATCTAGAGGAAAGAACACTTTTCAAAACAATTTTTTTAGCCATTTTTGCCAAATCTGTGATTGAAAGTGAAAATTTAAGTTTAAAACTGGGAACGTGTTCAACTTTGTCTTTCAAAGAAGTTTCAAGCCTCTCTTTGCGATATCTCAGTTTCTACGATGTTGGTAAATATGCTGATGAAGCAGTTCTGCATCTGATCTACAATCAATTAAACTTGGTACAGGAGGTAATAAGCTTTTTTAAATTTCATTTTGCAATATATAGCAGTGCTGTTGGAGAGGGCTAGTAATGAGTAATAGTAAGAAACAATCTGTGCTTTTGATTGTTGGGGAAGGAATATTGAGTTTTGAAGAGGCTTAATGGCTTTGGCTGTGGTTTGGGAACAGTCACTGAGGAAGAAAGGCCAGCAAGGTCTCAGAGCAAATGATAGTTTGGATGGGAGCAAGCATCTGCTGCTGTTGTCACTGGTAGGCTCCTGTTTGAGCCCAAGCCCTGTAGTGCTCATTCCTGGATGGGCTTTACCCAGCACCCACCAAAGTCAATTGGGAAGTTTTCCCAGCTGCTTTGGAAGATCATGTCCGAGGTGGTTGACCTGTGGCTTTGCTGCCACTTCTGCCTGGCCAAATTCTGAGGCCTACATGGCATGCTGGAATTACAACGTTACATTCCAGGGCTTTGAGAGTTGCCAGTTAGTTTTAAGTGGCCTAAACAATCTCTTTGTGGAAGACTTTTTCCACATCCTGTTCTTCATAATTTCAGTGTTGACTCAGTGATTTTTCCAGTGTTGTTCAGTGTAATTCCAGTGTAATGGTTTTGCTAATGTGTTAGCATGCCTCAGTAGCAAGCTACTTAATGTATTTTGTAATAGCATAATTTTTTCGGCATTACAGAGGACATGGAGTTATATACATTATTCAGTATGTCCCCTGTTATTCCCTAAAGAGTGTAAAAATAGAAATGAATAAAAAGTGGTTTAAGTGGATATATGGTTATGAATGAGATTAAGACCATGTGTACACACAGGTTTGTCTTTTTCCCGCTGTGACTTTGCTCTCTCTGACGTAAATAAATGAGATGACCTTCCCCTTGCAGAATAAAGACAAAGTGGGTTAGGAAATGTGTATAATTTATAAGGTATTCTCTATAGATAAGAATGAATATGCTATATAAATCACATCATTGCAGAAGTCAGGCAAAATTTTCATTGCTGTGAGATGATGCAAACCACGGACTGTCAGTTTTGTATCTTCTCAGATGATGTGTCTTGGATGAAAAATAGATCTGCCACAAAATGAAGATATCACAACATATTTTATTGGTTTTTGGGCTGGAGAAACAGCGTTTATGTGGGGAAGTGATCCAGCTCAGGAAGAAGCACAGAAATCCATAATTTCCCTTTCCTTTTGAATTGTTTCTAAAGCCTCTTCACGCCTTTTATTATGCAACTTGACATTTAAGTGCTGACTTCCTTAATTCAGTGCAGGTCACCAAAGTATATAATATTGTATTTTTAACGCTCCCAGTTGGCATCGGACCCCGCAGATTTTCAGCTCAGGCTGGGCATGCCCTGTTTCTCTTGAAGCAGTGATGCAAGGAGGGCATAGGGAGTGAGATGCAATTTTGGGAAAACACACCTGAATGCCACCTGTGTTGCTGGCTGCCGCCAAAGAGCGCGGGCAGTTGCACGAACTGGGTGGCAAGAGCAGCAGCTGAAGGAGCCCAGAGGTGTACGGGAAGGAACGATGGGCCTCAAGCACTGGAATGTCTTGCTAAATATGTTTAGGTCTAACCTGTATTCTTCAGAGGCAGGAAAAGAAATGCAAATCTGAAGACAGGCTTATAAACACGAACAATGGGAAAACTGATGCTGGGCCATCTCATGCGGTTTAGAGGTGCAAACTGTTTTATTGATATTAGCAGGGGGCCCGTTGGCTGTAATTACATAGCCACAGAGTATGGAATATTTTTCCATGGTGCCAGTGTACTTGCTGGTTTGCTCTAACACACAGGCACTCTTTTCTTCCTTATTCCAACGGAATACGCCTGTGGCTGTTTTCTTGCTGCATAAAAGTAAGCAAAAGGAGTTAATTGAATTAAATCCTGAATCTGGGTAGGTAGGAGTAAGGCAAACTGAAATCCAAAGCCTAAACTGCATTCAAGCTTGAATACATTAGGAAAGTCTTGGGAGTGCAAAGCTATTCAGGCTGCTTGGAGACCAACAGGGTGCGTGAAAGGTAAGGTATCAAAGGGGTATGGTGGGGGCCGCTAAAAAATGAACAAAACGATTGAGAGGTGATCTTGCAGAGCACAGGGTTTGTCAAATGGTCTCAACACTGATAACTTAAAAGAAGCAAAACCCCTTCTCATTCCCAGTCATGTATGATGAATTGTGTTGCAGTAAAAATCTTGTAAGCCAGAAATAATTACCATAATCCTATTTTGCCATTTGATGGGTTCTTTTGCAGAAATGTTTTATTAACAATTTTTGTGCTAGAAAACCTTTGTGGAGGAAGTTCATTATCTAAAATGAAGTGTGAAAATCTGTTGCTCATAATGGATTGGCTTAATTCTGAGCAAATAAATGAATGGTCAAAACAGAGTAACTCGGACGTTGCAGTTATTTTGTAAAGCACTGAACACTGCTGTCTGTTCTATCGCGCATAATTCAAAGGCAGTGAGTATGTTCCTATTAGAGTCATAAGAAAACAAAAGCCTGGCAAGACAAGTAGGCTATGGAACTGTTATAAATTGTGACCATTGAATATGGTGAAATACATTCATACAGCAGAAAATGAGAGAACGGTGTCACAGACAAAAAAATTGTACAAACCAAGGAGAAGTTGAGAATTAGGTCATGGACAAATGGTGTTTATTGGCAAAGCAAGCATGGGAGGGATTATGTACTAGAAAATAAGACAATCATTGCATTGTTATCAGTAATTCCTCTTATTTCCAGTACCTGGATACATACCAGTTTGTCTTTTTTTTTCTTTTTTTTTTTCCAAATAATATTCTCTGGTCTCCTTCTCTGTTTCAACACATGCACCACACAAGAAGAGTGGCGCTCAGAGACCGGTAAGTATGTGCGGGTGGAAGGGTTCACTAGGGCTGCCCGGAGCTGGGCTGGACCGGGGCTCTGTCGGTCACGCCAGGCTCTGGGCTTGCAGCGTACCCGTTAAGAATAGGTGTCAGCTCGGAAGCCGAAGAGGAGTAAAATCACTTTGCGTATCTCGCGACTGTTTTGCCAGCAGCCCCGCACCTGGATACATACCAGTTTGTCTTTTTTTTTTTTTTTTTTTCCAAATAATATTTTAATACATGTTTTCCAATATATCCCTAGCAGGGTAAGAATTTAGATAAAAAAGTGACCAGAGGAAAAAAAATCATAGGGCTTGTCAATAAACATTTCCTAAATTGCTAAGGAGACAAACTGTCAATACTAGTAGAGCGGGGTTTTTGTTTGCCTGTAGCCTGATGTTTATGCTGCATTGGTAACATGGTTTCAGTATTTGTGCTCCTCACCTAAACATTCAAGATGGTATTACTTCAACTAAAACAGAAGCAGCTGATTAAAATTTGACTTGCTGGCTGTGGGGAAGACAACAGTCTATGCATAGACAGGTAAAAGGCTGAAATATTTGCTCAGCTGCATGCAAATTATTCAGTATTGCTTATTGCTCCATCCCAGATCTGACACTTAAATCTGGGGCATTGGTATTATGACAGTTCTGACCCAAACTCAGATTTTATTGTCGCTTTGGAAGTGACAGCCTTCTGTCTGGGGCCTGCAGCTCTGTGCGAGATGTTATACAAACAACACATACATGCCAGCTCTGCTTTAGAGGTTGTGGTTTTAGCTTGGGTAGACACTAAATAGATAATTGCTAGCTGCTGTGAAATAGAATATGTTATTTAATGTATGCAGTTCTGTAAGAAAAAAGAAAGCGTGATGAATAACTTCATTTTCAGGAACAAAATGTACTTTAATTTAAGACTGAGCTTTTAAAAATGTGTATTACTGCCCCGCTGTGTATTAGTGTTGTGTTGGTACTCTTGCTCTGGTTTCTTGTTCTTTCTCACTTATGTAGAGGAAAAAGGAGTCTGGTTTGCTTGTTGTTACAGGAAAGGTTTTTGTTTTGGTTTTTTCCTCTGTTTATGTTTTTAAAGCAGTTGAGCAACAAGTTTGTTTTTTCTCCTGAAATTTTGTCCTCTAGCTTCAGAAGGGCTTCAGGAGGATTCTTCATCTGATATCAAATTCCCTGTTTTACACATGACCTTCCTTTCTCCTCGTCTCCTGTTAGGCAGGGGATATTGCACATTTTCTCTCTTACTCTGCATGAAGTTGGCAGCTGAACCGGAGAGGGCTGTGGGTATTTTTCTGATTTTACTCATTCATATCCCTTTATCGCTCTCTGTCTGGGAAGTGTGTCCCATCATTGCACTGCTATCTGTGTTTCAAAACCTAGCAAGACGTATTTCTGAGGTAGGGTGGTTCAGAGTGTGTTTTATTTACATGGTGTCACTGTTTGTGGAGAGTTTGAGATTGGAGAGTTTGAGATGTTGGATAAGGAACAAGGTACATCCCCTCCCTTCCAGTCTGTTACATGGGTGCTGTTCTGCTCAAGATGTCCTCTTAAACAAAAATTATGGTAGCTTCTTCTCTTGGTATCAGCTTGTACCTCTGAGTTTTGAAAGTTTTGTATCACTTTACATTTATTTCTCAATCTGTCGGCTTTTCGTAAGTGCTGTTATGTGGCAAATGTTTTATCTTGTACTGATTCTGTGTGTAGGTTAAGTACTTGAGACGTTTGAGATCATGATATGCTGCGGAGCGGTGGTTTTTTTTCTTTTTTCTAGACACTAGGAATGGGAAATACAAAGGATAAAGATGAATTGGGTTTGCCAGAACTTGGGAGATTTTTCGCATCATTTTTGAGCTGATTTCAGGAGACACGCTCTTCTCTTTTAGGCTCTTGCCTTGCTTCCCACCGCACCTCCCAGCTTTACCCCCAAAAGCAATAGCGCGTCTCTGGTGCCGAGAGGTAAACCAGAACTGCACAGTGCAAAGCGGTTTATGGTCGAGAACATCACTGGGTTTCTGGAAATCCACAGTCATCCCAGTTCTTGAGCATCTATGAGGTATCTTCCCTCAGGGTCATGATCTTTGCTTCCAGAAGGTGGAGAGAGCTTTAGGCTTTCTTACGTCTTTAGGAAGCCAGCATCCGCTCTGGAGCATCAGCTCAACTGTTGAGCGCTGTGTGCTTCCCTTTCGCTGTCCCTGGACTGTCCCCAAATCTCCTGCCCATTGCTTCTTAGCAGCTGGTGCCTGCGAGCTTCCAGTGTGTGGTTTCTGCTGCCTGCTCTGTCTCTAGCACCGAGAGCCTCTTTTGCTCCCCTCCGTGGGGATGTGCTTCCCAAGTCCCTTGGGGAGATCCCTCTCATGGCTGCCCCTCTGCCATAGACCTGACCGAGAGCATTCCAATGAACGCTGATGGGAATGTCTCAGGCCATTTATGAGATGATGGGCAGAGGAGATTGCATGAGTTTTCTAAATCAGGCAAATGTTTAATTTTGGTTTGAGCCTTATGTCTTAAAGATCGCATACCTGAAACACCACTAATTTTGGGGGAGGGGATCATATCCCAAAATGTCAACAGAGAGTCTTATATAATGAGTGAGGCAAAGTAGTAGTGCTATTGAGAGCAGGTTTTAACCCTGACGCTGAAAAGTACCATCCCATCTGGCATAACCTGTTGAATAATTTCAAATACCATTTTCTCATCATCTTGCGGTTTCATAGCAGTGTTTTCCTGTATACCTTTGGCAAATGAAATGCTGTGGTAAAAGAAAGCTGTCACTTCTGGTTATTGTTGTCTTCTGTGAAGCAGATAGCATCCTCATACGTGGGCTGCTACCGAGCGTCAGGCAAAATCACAGTCTAAATCCTAGCAGCCCCAAAAGAAAGTACGTGTGGAAAAGCAGGGCATGAACAGCTCATATAAATCACTGGCTTCAGTTTGTGCCAGATGAGGAGCTGGGCTCTACATCTGTTTCCATCCTTAACTAAATAGACCTTGAGAGGTACTGATACAAGTTTTTAAACTATAACCTCTATTTCCAGCTGTTGTCGTCACGCTGCGGTTTGGCTTGTTCCTCCTCTCACTTGTGGTGGGAAATCTGAGAAAATATTTTCAAGGATCCTGGGGTTTCCCTAATCTGCTGCTGAGGAACAAACTTGCCTCCCACAGTGAGAAAACCTTATTTATGTCTAGGAACGAGCCCTGTGGCCGTATGCAGAGCTGGGGGAGCTGCGAGCTGTGTTTCAGCTGTGGCTCCGGCTCTGCCCGGTTGGGTTTGTGGCAGTATCCTGGCACTGCAGGGCTGTCGCTTCTTGTGGATGGGCTTCGTGGAGCAAAGGAGCCCAGGAAGGTGCCGCGGGCTCTACTGGGAGGGAAGATGGTACCCCCGAGCGAGCAGTGCCTCCAGGTGGGGACGGTGGTGGGTGCCATCACTCCCCCCATGCAAGCCGCTGCTCTGCACTGGGTGGCAGCGGCTTACGCATACATACCTGTTTTGGGCTTTCGGGATAAAATAGGAGTGTTGCCTATGAACGGGTAAAACTTGCAAGCTGCTATTTGGATTGATTAATTTGTGGAGCTTGTAAATCGTTTTCTGTAATAATTACACAGGCTAAAAATGATTAAAATTCATCATCAGCTGCTTCTTACAGTCAAGCTTGTGCTGTTTTATGTGGTAGGAGGAATAATTTATTTTAAAAGCCCTTTTAAAAAGCTTTCTTGAAGAGATTAGCGACTGTCGTCTTTATTTCTACTATTCTACTTTTCTAGTATTTGTATTTCTACTCCCACTTCTACACATTTGGAGCATGATACTTTGGAGGGAGTGAAATTGGATATAAAGACGGTGTTGGCTAGGTCCGCGGAGCGCAGCTGCCTTGTTCCAGGAACTCCAGGCCACTGCGTACCTTGAAGCGTTGCGCAAACGTAGACTCTTTGAGAAGTAATTCAAATGGCTGTAACTCATTATTACACCTGAAATTTGGGCCTTTTGTAAATAACTTTGGGTGGTCAAGGCTTTAATCCTTGGATTTTGTAAAGAAAGGGCTACTACCAAATTAAAAATTGCTTTATCGCAAAACAAGAATGATAACGATGTTATCAGTCAGCGACCTGGGAATAAACGAAAAAGAATGCTCTTTTATTACAAAGCAGTCTCATCGGTGAAGCTGTTTGTTGTAGGGTGACATAGAGGCCCTGTGTGTTGGCCTGGGGACTGACCTTTTGCTGGCACCTCTTGTGTTCTGAAGTCAAACTTTTGACTAGAGATCAGCGCCTAGCTTGGAAAAAGGGAAACCCCCCAACTTCATCTGCTTCCAACTTCAAAACATAAAAAAAATAAAGGGGGTGGGACCTGCATAGACCTTGCATTTTTATATTTCATTTCTTGAAATTTAAGTAGCTCTGTTCAAATGGTTGTTTCGTACTTCTTGGCGTATTTTCTCTAGATTCTATACTAAGCAGTACTTCCCTTTCCTGCCCTGTCACCTGCGTACCTGGAATAAATCAGCTTCGTGACTGAAGAAAGATGCTGGAGCGGGGGGAAGGTGACTGACACAATTCCAGCACCGTCATTCAGCTGATGGCTGCGACAGCTTTTACTGTCTCTTACAGAATTGGAAGCAGTGACGCCGTGTTTTTCGTTTGGCTGATGATTACAGCTCTCGTTCTTAAAGAACCAGAAATCTGCTTCCACCTGCTGTTGTTGATGGTGCATTTTATGTATAGCACAGGTGCTCACTTTTTATTTCGCAGGGGGTGGGCGAGGTACCATTCCAAAATCCAGTCAAATTCTCTAAGTTAGGTGTCAGTGGATGTGGGAACTTACACACTGACATATTAAAAAAAATTAACAGTCTGTTTTCTGAGAAATGTAAGTTTAAACTTAACTTGGGGAAAATTTAACTATTTGCCAGAGTGTGCAACATCTATTATTAGTAGAGAAGCTTCACTTTCCTGAGCTTTAATTAGAAAGACCCTATGGTAGGTTGTCACAAGAATGCCAAAGTAGCTGTAATGAGAGTTGCCGCCATTCATCACTGTTCTAACTTCTCTGAACAGCGAGCAGTAGTGGAGCACAAAATTATAGCTAACCAAGCAATGAGAAATGGCAAGATGATTCACAAGTACTATCCCCGTGCTTGGAGATTAATTGAGTGAAAGATACTCTCTGTGCAGCTGGAGTTAATGAATATAACCAATCATTCCGGGAAAACTCGTAACACGCACACACATCTTGATTGCTTTCCAGGGATGAAGAAAATCTCAGACAGCTTTTGTTGTGCCTCAGCTGGTTACCTACCGCTAGCTAGTTGTTAGTGTGCTCGGAGGCGAGGTGGGTTACACAGGCTTAAGGAATTTGGGCTTTTTGTATTTATGAACAGCATTACTTGAATAACCCAGTAAACAATCTGGTAGCATCTGATTGTTATTCTGCCAAGTGATTTCTAGATCAAATGGGTAAGTTTGTGCCTAAAATGATTTTTCTTGCCCCACTGATTAAACTGAATAAAAACTAAAATTCCTGCTAACGTTCTCCTTTTAATAATGAAAAAGAGGTAAACTTGACATATTCATGTTTTTCTGCTGCTTTCCAATTTTATTGTGTCTAAAAGTTTCATTAGAACAGCTCTTCTCTTAGAGTCTGGTTGTTAATACTTTTATTATTTTATATTTAATAAGGAAATACTGAAGAGTGCAACAGAAGTGTTAGGTGTGCTTCAACAAAGCAGCAAACAGGCTTAGTTGGCTTCAGACGTGGATGAATGGTCAGGTAGGATTCCGTTTTATCCAAAGAGTTTTGTTTGTACTTCTAGGGGTGTTTTCAGTTACTTAGGAAAATTAAACTTTATCCAGTGTTTTAAATCTTTTCTCTGAGCTCTGAGGCAAGAAATACTGCCTCTGTAGACTGTTTTCTTTTTTTTTTTAGAAATGAAAAAAAGTTTTCAGTCTCCATCAAATCTGAAGGATTCCTAGTTGAAGAGCACTCTGTATGAATGTGCCTCCCATGGCCTTCAGAGTCATAGACAAAAGACTTTTTATTTGGTTTGATATCTTGGACCTTGTTACCCTGTCTTCTCAACTCTTCTTTTTTTTTTCTGTTTTTTGTTGAATAATGAATAT
>NW_009258951.1:5441881-5449614 GCF_000687185.1 Egretta garzetta
AGTGTTCCAGGCTCCTGTAATTAATTCAGAAAACAATGAAATAATACAAAATTGTGAAGATATAATCCAGATTTCTTTGATCAATTGGCTAATGAAGAGCTGTGAAGATACCGCTGGTATTGCTGGCAGCTCCTGGGGGGAAAGGCGGTGGCACGGCAGCTCAGCAGGAGGCGATGTGGGGCAGGGAGAGGGGACCACTGTCATAGCTTTGGGTTTTTTTTGTAGCCAAGTATAGAATAAAGGAAGAAAACTGCTTTAAGATGGAGGCTATAAAACTGTAGGTCAGGAGATACACTTGCACGCTTTATATGTAGGTGTGCTGCTTCCTGCCAGTTCCCATTTGCTTGAAAAGGGGTGGTTTGTGTCCCGGCATTTGGCTTTCGTCTTCTCCAGGTCTGTGGATGTGGCACGGTGAGAGGGAGCTGCTGTGATCGTGTAGGCTGTCCTTCCCTGAATCCAGCAGGCAGGACTACCCCGAGTTACTCATCTTTACGTCTTACAATATCTTGGCTTTTTTTGGGGTGGGCATTTTTCATTTTAGGCTGTTCTGTTATTAGAACATCCATCACTGTCTTTGGTAACCATTAAAAATGTGTTTGATATTTAAAAAACAAACCCTAAAAAACTTCAGTGATGTTTATCGGCACGCAGTCTCTCCATGTCAGTGTCAGGGGCGTGTGCTGTTTCAACCTTTTGAAGTTAAGGATTACATTTGATGACAAGCTGGAGCCTTTTTAGGGCTTTTCTTCTTCCAGAGCTTGGCTTTTCTTCCCCTGTTTCTATGAAGGGCTGTCATTTTCCTCAGATGAGGGTGGTAGGCTTCTCTTAGTACTCATGGCAAAAGAGCTTTCTTCAAAGGATCATATGAAAAAGCTATTTTCACAGTGCTAGGAGGAGAAGAGTGAACGAATCTACAAAAAAAAAAAAAAAACCAACAACAAAACCAACCAGATACCTTTTTAATATGTTGGTTCCATGCCACAGATGAAGTTTACACTAATTAGAAATCATCTGGAGGCCCCGTAGCAGATTGAGTCTTCGGCTGGAAGTGCTTCCTGACAGGTGGTTTACCACAAAGCAACATTACAATTACCTAACACACTGTTTGATTTGTGTAAACCCTCATTACTACTCACATTATTTAATGAACTATGTGCATTCTCTTGCCTCCCTGCAGAATGCAATGCTCCCTTCCAAATCTGCAGCACTCGTGCTCTGGGTTTAACCCTTGTCTTCCAAGGCAAGGAAATGTCACCAGTCATAAGGAGGTGAAAATTGAAATATAGATGCCAAAATGTGTTACGTTAAAAAGATGCATGATACTTTGAAATTTTAACGGTATAATCTGGGGGTCCATTTTAGTGAACCGTGTAGATTGATGGCATTTTATGTAGCTTTTAGTTACATTTCCTTGCAAACTTTCTGGTGAACTGTAAAAAGTAACTGTTACTTGAATTTCTAATACCAAAGTAGAGACGATCACTTCGAGGTTTTGGTTTTTTTTCCTAATTTTTCTTGAGAAGTCTGACACAGATTTCATGGTTACTGTAACATACACAATCAAAAAGAGGAAGATAAGGGTTCTGCTGGTCACGAAGGAATTCCTCAGCTTATCAGAACTTCACGTATCTCTGCAGGTTTTGTATAAAATACCCTCAGGGTTATGGACTCTCTGTGTATTTGCAGTCCTTGTCAAAGTCTTGCTGTTTTAGCCCCATGGGAGGTATTTCATAAACTGAATTTATGTGGAGTAACACAGCTGCAGAATGGTCTGTGACCCATAGAAATATTCTCTTTCATGTAGTTCAGACTCTGATGTGATTACACTCTTCAGCAAACACATATATTGAAATTCTCCCTCTAAGTGAACTTGGCTGTTTGCTGTTTATTACTGGAAAACCTCTTAGTGAAGCAAATGAAGTAAAAATCTGAATCCACGGGCGTGGGGAGAGATGTCTTTTGTGCTGTTTACTTACCTCACAGAATTATGTTAATCAGTCACCATTTCTTTTTGGTTCCTTTGCAAATAACTTGAACCTTAAATCTTTCAGAAAAAAAATAAGTATAATTTCAACAATTCTGGAATTACGATCTCCCTTATGACTACAAATGATGCGCTATACAAAATAATACAGAAAGGTGTTTCTTTAAAGGCAGTTATTGGCACTGGGCGGGGTTAAGTATATACACATATGTTTTACTTGAGCGGTGTTATAAAAACTTCTGGGTTAAAGGGTTTTTTATAGAACACATTTGCTGCATCAGCTCCTGCAAAGTAATATGTTTTAACGGATTAAGTAAAAAGGAAAAAAACCTCACAAAAGAACGTTAACAAAGTTTTCTAGTTTTATGCTCTATGTCATGGATGATAATTAGCAGGTGTCCAGGGCACACTTAGGAGTAAATACTGGTGTTGGACTAACTTGGAAATGTTTCTCATAAGGGAAGAACAAAGAGTGACTGGGCAGGAGAGGCTGAGCATCCATTGCACAGGGAAGAACTAGGTCTGTGAAAGTAAGAGGCAGCCCCGCGGTCTGTCGGCTGGCGGGTCAGTGCCAAGGGTAGGACATCACGGCAGCACCCAGGCGCGACGCTGCTGCTCCTGAGCAAAAACCCAGTCCCTGAGTTACAGGGTGATGTGTCCCCACTGGAAAGCTGCACAGACAGGCACGGGAAAAGAGGCGAAACCCTAGTGTCATGGAAATAGTACTTTAGTAAACATCATCATCTGTAACGCATGCCAAGCAGTGATGGTCCGTGGAAAACAAATGGCTTCCCCTTGTAATCCGCTTGACAGAAACGTTCTTGTTGCAAACATTTTGGCAACCTCTAAGTAATTGTCCTGTTGTCAGTGGAAGGTTTTGGGGGCTCTGACCTGAGGAGGAGTTTGGGAGGCTGGGGAGACCTGATCAAGACACTGTGCTTGAGGCAAACCACTGAAGCTGAGCTGCAGCTGGGAGAGCCCGCTGCTCGGAGGGAGCACCAAACTGATCTCTTCAGGATAACGAAGCCGGTGAGGAGGGAGAATATGGTGATTCTTACCAAGTCCTGGTTATCTTAGTCAGGGGGAGGACTGTGACAGAGCTCTTCTTGCAGCAGAAAGGGACATGATGGTCCCCCTGAGCTGAGTCTCCTCAGGCAGTGTTTTTACTCTGGGTCTGTGCCCTTATGCCCCTTGCCCAGCTGGGACTCAGGTACACATTTTCCTCATGTGTTTCACTGATGCTAGCAAAGTTGCCACTGCAATTTTTAAGGCCAGCTAGGAACGCTCAAGCTTTGCAATACGAACAGGCTCAGACTGTTTCTGAGCGATCAGAGGGACATGCATTTTGAGGCCCCAAATCTACAAAAAGTGTGCATCTGTTTAGCAGTATTGTCTGAGCCACCCCTGTGAGTCAGTGGAATTACTCATAGTGCACACAAGTACATTTATAGACCTCTGCCAGATTGGAGCCTGACAGTGGGGTGGGATGAGCAGCTTCTCAGATGCTGGCTGTAACGTGTGTTGATAAAAAAGACTGTGGCATCTTAAATTGTTTTCCAAATCTAAGTCAATTATATTCCTAAAGTAAAGGAATATTTTAGAGCATGAATTTCATTAAATTACCTTTTCGATGTATAGTCCTTCTAATCAGAGAGGCGTACGTCCATATTTCCCGTGGAACAGTAGCAGTCTATTTTAGGGCAACAGATGCTCAAAGGTGTGTTGATACAGAGCTTACATTCTCAATCAGGGCGTCTTGCAGTGGAGGCTGAATGAATTCATGGAAAGCTGGTCTCGTTCAGTGTTTGGTTTAGTTTGGTTTGGTTTTTTTTTTTTTTTACTGAAGGGTTGTATTGTGGAGGAAATTGCTCTTTGATTTTCGCCCTTTTTACCAGCTGCTCTTCTCACTGAAGAACTACTGCCTATGAAGTGCCAACACCAGCACAAGATCAAGTTCAAGTGCAGCGCTGCTGTTAATCAGGCTCAGTTAATTTGTGTCTCACATGGAGCCTAATCCACTGCCTATTGAAGTCATTGGAAAAATTCTCTTTGACCTAGGCAGGCTCTGTATAAACTCAAGTCTGGGTTTCATAACTAAAGCAATTTACAAAATCCACAGTAGACATGAAAAGTATGTGGAATTACGCAGCTGGCAAATCTGCTTGCATTTGCTTCTACAAAACAAATGGATAATTTTCAAGAATAGTGGGTTTTAAATGCTGGCAGTGTTTGCTGTCACTTTGAAATTTACACTGTCAGCTGGTTAGAGTGTGTTTTATTTTAAAAATCATAAAAAGGTGAGGCTTTCTTATGCCAACAGGAATGGGATATAACTTGTCTGATCAGGGAAAAAAATGATGCTAGAAAAATGAGAGGAGTTAGCTTGCTGTGTCAAATGGATCGGCATCAGGCTGAGGGGTTTTTTTTATGCTTTCTTACTTATTCATGCTGATGTGAGCTTTGCATTCGGAGGCAGGTGAGCAGCTGAGGGGGTGGGAAGGCACCCCTGGGGTGGAAATGCAGTGCACAGGTGGAAATTCCCTGGCCACACGCCGCCCAGTGGCTGAGCTATTGCAGTCACCCGCAGAAGGATCAGCGGAGGCAGGTCTGCGATCAGAGCCTACCCTCCATGGTGGCTGAGCCTTTGAAGACAGGCTCTTGCTGAATCCAGAGAACATTTGAAAGAAATGCCAGAACAAATTGTTAACTGTGCTCTGCAGATTTCACGTAGCTCATGGTACTAAGATTAACTGTTAAACCGTAATGGAGGAAAAAAAAAAATATCTCAGCCTGTGATGTGCTAGGAAGGTATAAGTAATCGTAACCGTCAAAAAAATTGTCGCACTCCACAAAAATGTTGCTATTTCTACAGGTTGCTGCTGGTCTCTTACACCAAGCTTTGAAACAGAAGAAGGTACTGAGAAATGCCCAGTGCGTTGTCATACAGGCTTTCAGTAATAGCTGATAAATGTAGCAGGGAGTTAGCATCAGCAAATACCCATGCAAAGCACATTCAATCTTTCTGAACCCATAGTTTATCTATGCAAGCTGGCGCCAACTCCTGAAATGTCATCTTCCCTTCTTTAATCTGGCATTTAAGTGACTAGCTCATCAGAGAAGCTTCTCAGCTGCAATAGTAGAGAGGCCTGTCAACAAGACACTAGTTAGAACAAGCTACTGTAGTATATCTTATCACTACTCCCTGAAGAACCTATGCAATCAGATGGACAAGTAGTGACTGAGGAAATCCACTTTTTGGGCTATGTAGCTATACATGCTATACCAATCTGTTCAAATTCAAATTTTTACAGCTTCATGGTTGAGGAATAACGATGTTCCACACCGTTCCCTGTGGCAGGACTCTCCCATTTAAGACTCGCAGGTTTTTCTGTTCTGAAAAGGAATACATTAATGTGTCTATGCCTTTGTCGTTAGGTAGGTAGTTTGGTTTGTAGAGTTGTGAGAGCTGAGAAGCTCTGGTTCTCTTCACACCCAAGGATGGACGAGGAAGGCAATTTTGAATTAAGCCTCAAACTCTCTGTACTTCTGATTCTTTTCAGCCTTTGACTATTTAAATTAAAAAAACCCAAACTTTTTCAGTGTGGGTAACTTACCAGGAAATACTTTGTTATTAAATGTAAAGAAAATGTTTGTGAAAACCGGTGCATTCCACGTATTTCAGCGTGTTTCTGCAATACCATTTTGGGGTTTGTATCTTCAAGGCTTGGTAGGAAAAGTGTTTTTGTGAAAACATACCTAGTTTTCTGACTGTGCATTAGAAAATCATGCAATGTGTGGACAATTTAGGAAAATCTTGATTTATCTGTCCAACCAGTATAGAGTGCTTTTTCAGAAGAAGTTCTTAAGAGGACAAAAAGAAATCAGTGATGTATTACTAAGTTCTTGCAAAAATCTTTCATGCAGATGCCAAAAGCATGAAGTCAGTGACTGCAGAATAGCATGTTTTATTCAGTTTGTCTTCATCTGCCACCTGAGACACTGAGGAAGGAAGTCAGAGTTGGTATTTTGAGCTTTAGTTAAGAGAATGCCCTTATCACAAACTCACACCTTCAGCCCAGAAGTGCACACAATCTGAATGTAAAGGTGGTGCTGCTGCAGCGGTTGTGACAGACAGCATCACTGATGCTGGCCGGACTTCAGTACCAGGGAAACATGTGACAAGCAAAGGTCTGTAGTGGTGAAAACCTTCTTGCTCCAGAGTGAGGGTAAAAAAATTCAGAATTTCAGACACTGTAAGATTATTGGACCCTTAAGATGTAGTCATCAAAGACAAAATTAGCAATGACGGCTTCTGCATTAACTTAGATGCAAGGAGATACACTGGAAGGCTGCGCCACCATTCAGCGGGACCTGGACAGGCTGGAGAGTTGGGCGGAGAGGGACATGATGAAATTCAACAAGGGCAAGTGCCAAGTGCTGCCCCTGGGGAGGTCGAACCCCATGCACCAGTACAGGCTGGGGGCTGACCTGCTGGAAAGCAGCTCTGCCGAGCGGGACCTGGGAGTCCTGGTGGATGACAAGCTGACCACGAGCCAGCAGTGTGCCCTTGTTGCCAAGAAGGCCAATGGCATCCTGGGGTGCATTAAGAGGACAGTGGCCAGCAGGTCAAGGGAGGTTCTCCTCCCCCTCTACTCTGCCCTGGTGAGACCACACGTGGAGTACTGTGTCCAGCTCTGGGCTCCCCAGTTCAAGAAAGATGAGGAACTCCTAGAAAGATTCCAGAGGAGAACAACTAGGATGATAAAGGGACTGGAGCATCCCCCCTATGAGCAAAGGCTGAGAGAGCTGGGCTTGTTCAGCCTGAAGAAGAGAAGACTGAGAGGGGACCTTATCAACACGTACAAATATCTCAAGGGTGGATGTCACGAGGATGTCACTGCAAAGAGTGGTGCCCAGCGCCAGGACAAGGGGCAATGGGTACAAACTGAAACATAAGAGGTTTCAGTTGTATATGAGGAAGAACTTCTTTACTCTGAGGGTGACAGAGCACTGGAACAGGCTGCCCAGGGGGGATGTGGAGTCTCCTTGTCTGGAGATATTCAAAGCCCGCTTGGATGAAGTCCTGTGCAACATGCTCTAGGAGAACCTGCTTTAGCAGGGGGGTTGGACGAGATGATCTCCCGAGGTCCCTTCCAACCCTTCTGTGAGATCACCTCAAGACAGTTTCTGGGAAAAGAGCTTACAAGCTGAGCGCAAAAGCAAGGGAAGGCACCAGCTCCTGTAGAAAAAGCAATTTGCAGAGCATGGGTCCCCGCAGATGGCCCGGCACGCAGCGCGCTTCTGCGCAAGGCTTCATCGTGGAGCATGGCAGCCCTGCGCTGCGTCCCTCCAGCAGGCAGGTACCCGCGGGGTGGAGGGTCAGTGATTCAGTGACCCTTTCATGTGATGAGAGCTGAGAAACCAGCTGTGTATCCAGCTCTGGAATAATTGCCTTGGACTATTCCACTGCTGTATGTAATAAATTTAGTACATGCTTCATACTGGATAGCATGAGAAGTCCTGCTTAGTATTTAATATAGGGCATTGTGCTGTTTTCATACAAATTAATAAAATACTCCAATTCATGAAGTGTTTTCTTCACTGAAGTAGAATAAGAGGACATGAAGGGGAACTGTAGCAATGGACCGGGTTTTTTTTTTGTTTGTTTGGGTTTTTTTGCCCTTTATATCTTTGTGATTTACTTCAAAAAGGCTTTGGAGAGCCTGCTTTCGTGATCTGGCTCATATAA
>NW_009258951.1:5449651-5451359 GCF_000687185.1 Egretta garzetta
CCTGCTGAATCAGTGTGTGGTCTTGCTGGAACATGTGGCGCAATGGGAATCTTTCTTTACAAGCTGTCAACATACCACAGCTAAAAAGCAGCAGAGTGCAGGGCCGTTTCCTCTGCCCTACAAAGGCAGCATGCATTCAGGAAGAATGGAAAATATGCCTTAAAGACCATATATTCATGACCGTCAAAAGGGGTATCTTTTTGATTTCCACCCTCCCCCATGCTGCACTTCGCTGGTTTTGCGGGTGGATTATAGAATTAGCACATCCACGTTTGCTGGTTTTGTGGGTGGATTATAGAATTAGCACATCCACGTTTATTCCATCCTGGGGCTGAGTTACTGCAAGGGTTAATACACTTGCTTGGCAACAAGCGGATCTGTTTTTTTTCCTGTAAAGGCATAAGATAACATTGGAGGATCCCAGATAGCAGCACAATTTTCAGGTTCAGTAGCTGTGTCGGTACAAGCCAAATGTCAGGGACAACTCACAGTTTACTGTAGTAGTAGTAAAGACAACGTAGTTAAGCTGCATTTAACTGTGCAAGCTTCCTGCCCTCAGAACCCTTAACTGGCACTGTTGAGATTACTGGGAATCGATGGGAATCCCCCAAGTAGATGGAGTGAAGGGGTGGACTTTCTCATTAAAAATCAATGGCAAAATTGTAACTTGCATTAGGAACTCTCTGGAGCAAAAGTGAGTATTAACAGATTCTTGGGATGTATTAGATATTTGTAATAGTTTTAAGAGATTATTTCTAGGAATTTATGCATTTGATGTCTCAAGTTTTATATGCTTCAGTTCTTCAGTCACATTCTTTTACACTAAGCTTTTATGTATTTGCATTTGATGGAGTTTTTTTCTGTCAATCATTTCAAAAATTCTGTATAGTCTTCAACATTTCCACAACAACTTGCATCTTGAGTTTGATAATGAGCTTGGTAATGACTCATCAATTAGAACTATTACTAGGCATACTAGATGAGAAAATTAGTAAATATTGCATGCCTGACACCTTGAAAAAATTAGCGTTTAACAAGATTAGCTTCCTAACCCTAAATGTCACAATTTGCAGGCCCACTTCATATAGTTATAACCATACATACAAAGTCAATACGATGTGGTAGCACCCCCTCCCCAATCAAATATCTCACCAAAATAAACAGAAAGGGACTATATAGTATGTAGCACAGATGCTGAACTAGGTTTAGTCCTGCAATCTGGATATAAGGGCAAGATGTACTCACTTCTAAGGCATGAGGTGCCGTTTGTTTTTAGGGCTCTGCCTTCCTGGAGTGCAGAAAAAAAAAAGGTGACCTTGGCCAGCAGAGTCTCTGATACAGGTACCTATGGGACTGATAAATGGAATTAATCTCGGTGAGGTGAAAACAATGTTAAAGTAACTGGGCATGTAATGGTAACTGGGCTAGGGTATTTCTGTGTGACTTGTTGGCAAAAAACAGATAACTCCCTTTCAGCGCGGTAGTGCTGAACTAAACTGCTGTGGTGTTCTTCCCCCCCGAATGACAATATGAGAGAGGCAAGCTTGGTGTGAGCATCGTCTGTGAAATTGTCTTGTTTTCTAACTTGTGGGTAACAAATAAGACAACTGCATCTCATGGAGTAGCAAGTAATTATTTCCAGCATGTGCACATGCAGTGTAGACTTAAAAGGTAGCATCGCTTTGCACACTTAAATTTCTGAAGAGCG
>NW_009258951.1:5451499-5460367 GCF_000687185.1 Egretta garzetta
TTGCTTTGGGCCATGGGATACTAAAAAGTTGGCTGAGCTTGTTAGTAGCTTCTTGACTTTGCTATTCTTTCTTTCTTTGCCATGCTTCATTTAAAATGAACAAATTTAATTGCTAATTTCGGGGGGTAGATTGTGACTCACATCTCGGTGACTGAAGAAGGTTGTGGGCAGCAGTGTGAACTGAATAGATCCAACAGTCCATGCAAGTAGGATTGAAAAAATACCCTTGAATGACATTCCCTTGCTCAGCACCCGAAGTGCAGCCAGTACCATCTCTAGGTTGCTCTCAAATGAGCTACTTTTTCAGAAGCCAAATTTTATGTAGTACTTCCCATGACAGGCGATCATTCGTCCGATTCTTTGCTCAGTTGCTCAATACAGAACTTGCTGCCACTCATGGGTTTGGAAGGGTTTTTCAGTCACGCTGTTCAGAAGTGACTGCTTTTGCCACTGCGAAGTCTGCCCCCAAGGAAGCGGTGACATGGTGTCATGAGGCTGCTGTTGATGCTTTTCTGGTGGCTTTGGGGAAAATTGGGTTGGTTTTGCCATGTAGCGGGAGTTGGTGTTGGGTAACTGCGGTTGTCCAGGTCAGCCAGGACTGGACTGGAGGAGAGGTTGCTGCAGCAGGGTTGTGGGGTTTTGTTTCTCTGTCTTCTCAGCTTTTTGGGGGTTTTCCTTGTTTTGCGTTTTCTTTAAAAAATATTCTGGAGATTCGCCTTCACTAGAAGACGTATTCTCTTTCAAGACTGGTGCGGTCTGAGAATTATGACTTGAAGCTGGATCTGTGCGGGCATGATACAGTTACTTGTATTCACTGAAGCGGTTTGATATGTGATTTCGCGTTCCTTTCCAAGGTCATGTTTGTAAATTTGCTTAGTATTTGAAGAAAAAAAACAAGTTCAGAGGTATGCAGCTGAGTATCTGTCCTTCATGAATATCACGGTAGGATTTCTAAAATACTGTAGCACCACCTGCTAAACTTTTAATTTTGCGTTCTTTTTCAGTTAACAAAGAGAAACAAGATATGTTTGTTTCTCTCTGGGATAGTTTGTGTGGTACGGATGCAAAGAAGGGGAGTTCATATTCTATTACTTATGCAACTGATCTTTAACAGGAATGAATATTTATCAATGAAAGGTAAATTTAGAGAGTTCACTGTCTTAATCCCTTGCACAGATCTGGGTGAGGAGAGTTTTGCACGGTTGACTCATTCTAAAATTGTTTGAGATCTGTAAATTCAGCCCATAATCTTACTATAGGGAAATATTACTGTTAATATCCAAAGCCTATTAAAAATGGTTTTCACATCTTTGGAACTTATTATCAAATCTCGAAGATGTGAAACCCCTTTTTAATAGGTTTTGGACTTTATAGTCTCTCTGTCAGTCAATAATATCGTGGTTTAAATATTGTGGAATAAATTTTTCTTCACTTTCATGACAGTTGTTTTAAATAAGCGTCCTACCAGTGGCTTGAGGACAGTTGTTGTGTTCTTTCCTTTTTTTTTATGAGCATTTTTTTGTGTAACAAAAATTTCATAAGCAGTGGAAGTGACCTAATTCATTGGAGAGATCTGCTATTCCATAATCATAACAAACAGTCCTGTGAGTATTCAATGGCACTGGCACCCTCTTTTCCTTACTGTGTCTTCATAATAAATTCTGTAATACCAGTAATGTACTTAGAAGTACGCTAAATGTACTTATTATAGCAACTGCAACTACGATTCATACAGTTTCATACAGTAATTAGCCATGCTAATTACAGTTGGGATGTAGGATGGGAGATTGTGTGCTACATTAAAACTAGAGAAATTAAAACAGAGACATTTTATGGAACTATTATGTTCTTTTGGGAACTGCAGATTTTAGTGAAGCATTAGCTAATTAAAAAACACCAGGATAGTTCCTGAATAAACCATTAAAGCTAAAGGTTACTTTCACACTTGAGTGGTATATGGCAAAACATTTTTTTTCTATTTGTAGCCCTTGCAGAATATAGATTTAAAAATACTGTGCATAAAAGTTCTTCAGTCCGTGCGGGTTAAGGGATCTTGAAAAGACTTTTCCTGTGCTGGGGATTTCCAGTTTCTGTTCGTGAAGGGTGGAGAGACCTTTCAGGCGTAGGCCCTGCAATTCTCTCCCCTTCCCTGCTTGCTTCACCGCTCTGCAGCCGGGCTGAAGGGCTGGGTCCCCACGCTGGGAAGCAGGGCTGCTGGCCTGACCCGTGGTCCTGAGAAAACTCTCTGAGATCCTTCCTAGGGTTGTGCTGCTCTACAGCTTGCTCGCCTGAGCATTCCCGAGTCCTGGATACCGAGTCACTTACCCTCTATTACTGGATCAATCCTTTCCTCAGCAACAGGAGGCAAGCAAAGAAATCCAGTTCTTTGTAGAGGATTTTTAAAACCACGACGACATCGACTCTTAGGAGAGGATGGGTGATGTGCAAGCTGCAGTGCTCATTGCAGAACAAAATTCTTTTGCCTTTATGAGACCGTACATCAGTGCTGAGACTGTGTTTCTAATGTCCATAATTAAAAACCATCAGATATAGGAGATAAAGTGTACATGCAACAAAGATTTTTCTTTTTTTTTTTTTTTTTTTTTTTTCCTTCCCCCACTGGCATCATGTAGGAGTTTAAAAATAAACCCAAAACCCAACAGAAGAGCTGCCAAGATGAGGTCTGTTGCTTCCTGCTCACGGCCTGGCTGGTGATGTGCCTTTCCCTATGTAATTTTAGGCAGTAATCAAATCTCACCTTGAAAAATTTGAGCTTCCTTCTATTTGAGCTGTGCAAGTGGTCGTCTCTTCAAAGGTTTGGGGAAGTCTTACTGATCCATGACTCAGGCATGTTGTAGACCTCTGTAAAATGAACATCACTCAAATACTGATTTATCTGAAGACGTTCCAGGACTTTATTGTTCACATTGTGGAAAAATCTGTTCCTACAATCTGGATGCTAAAATAATCCTGCCTATTTTCAATGCGAATTCTTCTGTTCTTGCTTTAAATTTTACTGGGGAATAAATTTCCAGCTGAGCACAATGCGGATGAGTGAGTAGGAGGGGCAGAGTGAAGGCTGTGCAGGTGGGGGAGTTACTGCGTTGCCAAACTGTCTTTCACGTCTTTAAGATTTCTCCACCTTTTTCAAAAGGACAAGTATATCTTTAAGAAAAGTAGAAGGGACCTTGCGTTTGGAAGGGAAAGGTAACAATTAAAGGTGTTAAGAAGAGGTGTACTGCAGCAAAAGAGATCGGAGCAGAAGCATCTGGAGATTCATGTTATAGAAGAGAAGACTCTCTGTTAGCAAAAAGGCTTTTCAGAAACCTCCTCTTGCATCATTCCAGTGAATATGGTCTTTAGCAAATATATATGCTACAGATTATTTACATTTAAAAAAACAGTGTAGTTGACAGCCCCAGAAGCTATTTCCACACTGCCCAAAAGTCCTTTAATTAATTAGCCTTAATACTTTTTAATGCCCTTTCCAGCAACGTTAATGTCATTAGAGGTCACGGTGCTAACTTCTTCTGTCCCAGAACAAGGTACCTCACGTGCAGAAGTTGTAGTTCACGATTAATCAGCTTTGCAGCTTTTCAAGGTTTCAACACGGAAGGTTTAGTTTTCTCTGACAATTATTTTCTGATAGAATTGGAAAACTGGCGAGAGATCGAACTAGTTCTTTTTTAATGTTTGACGGGGGAGTTGGAAGGTTAATAGAGATAGCAAAAGCAGCTGTAGCCATCTCGCAAGATACTTGCCTGCCCAGCAACTGACCACAGCAGGGCACAATTTTCCATCCTGATAAAAATGCATGGAAAAAGCTTTTGCAAGTCTTGTCTGCTACTGATAGCTTAAAGTATTCAGAAAGCTGACAACTTATGCATTCATATTACGAGGTAGCATACAAAGAGCATGAATTCCAGTTGTCTTAATTCCAATTTGTGTAATTAGGTATTATGTATTTTTCCAATCATGTTTATAGAAGGAGCACTCCAAGGAAGATTGTTAATGATTGATCAGATTAGTACAGCAATTCTGTTAAAATAATGGGTGAAATTTCTGTGGAAAATATTCCACAGGGTTTGAACAGAGTGTGGTAGTGGAAACCTTTCTTTTATTCTGAAGAAATTGCTGGAGGAGCACACACACGGTACTCATTAGGGTGTTTTGATTGTTCCAGCCAAAGCTTGTACACAAAACTGTGCGCCTCAGCTTCTGACGCTGCCTGGCAGGTAAGGAATTGCAGTCTGGTGATGAGAGAATTTCATTATCTTGTGGTATGAGGTGAGGAGATTGCTTGCCAGAGCAGTGGCTCGGCGTTGGATCGAAATTTTGTGGGAGAGGGGATTTGCAGCGACTCGTGGACGGGGAGTTCGCAGCCAGCGCGGCTGTGGGTTACAACGTTCCTGTCCATAGGGTGCTCTGTGTGCAGGTCCGCTAGCATCTCACATCAGCTGGAGCTGAGAGATGAACAAGAGTGTTTTAAAAAAAGGATAATAGAAAAGAAATTTAATAAATCTGTCCTAGTCAGAGCTGATGAAATGGGTCAGTGTTACTTCTGAGCTGCAAGCTGGTTGCTCTATTTCCTTCCCCCCCACACTTTTTTTTTGTTGTTTGTTTCTTTGAGGAGATAAGTAAGCAAAGACTGTTTGAGGAGGAGAAGCAATTTCTTGTTTGAAAAAGAGAAGTAATGTAAAAATACAGATCTGAAGTGCAATCCTCCTTCCACTCTATTTGAACCACAATTTTGTAGCAGGTTTCCACGAGGAGCTGTAGATAGGTATTAGTTAGTATTTCCCTGTTGCTGTCATTCGTGTGTCGGACAAAGGAAGTTAAGCAATGTAATATGCTCAAATAATGAAGAAACTTCAATGTGGGGTTTGAGCCACAAAATTTCAGTCAGCCTTTAACCCTTGGAGGAAAACTCAGGATCTTGTTTCAAGCCAGCTTCTGTAAAGAAACACCCTAAAACTACCAAAAAAAAAAAAAAAATCATCTATTGTTGCCTTACTCAGCATTATGAAGCAGAAGCTTCATTGCTGTCACCTGAGGCCTGCCACTTGGTATTTGCAGGCAGATCACTTGGCTGAACTGAATTAACTTTCTGCTCCGTGCCTTCTGCTGACTGTCCTTCAGAGGCACGGAGCGGAGATTGGATGGCCATCGTAAAGCGCTGGAAGGTGGCAGGGTGCTTTGGTTCCGCGTTATACAAAAGGATGAGATGGTGCTTCTGTTAAATCTTAAACAAAAGCAAACCCTGACAAACAAACCAAAAACCCCTCCAACATGGAAAGGGTTCTGTTGGAGGCGCGTGAGTGAATATCTAATGCTCGTCTGCCGCTTAGGAAGGGGATCAAGGTCAATTTGTAAGAAAGTGTGCGTGACAATTTAGATAAGTTTAAAAAGAGCAACCAAGCAAACAAAAAAAACCCCACCCACTAAAAAAAAAAACCTTCTGAGGCTTCCCCCCCTCCCCCCCCTTGCTTCTCTTTGTTTTTATGCAAATGACAGATTTTTGTGGCAGTTTTATTCCAAACCCATCATCCAGGTACGGAAGAGGAGTAGAAATCTGGCATGGGTGGAGAATAACTAGTAGGCCAGATGGTAGGAAACGTAAAGCTGCAGTGTACAAGCAAAGAGAGAGTTTAAAAGAGATTATATTTTAAGTCCATAAACAAGTTGGCAAAGGAAACAGTCAGATCTTTAAAAAAGACAGTGAATTTTCTTCAGAAAAGGTGGACATTGCTTAAAAAACCCATTTTGTCTGTCCTGCTGAGGACAAGCTTCAAAAAGCATCAATAAATCTGAATTGCCAAAGATGAGTAACAATATTTGAAACAGAAATGAGATCATGATAGGAAAGGGGATCTAAAAATACAAATTACCCCAAACTATTGGAATATCTGCATCTGGCCAAATTTTATAGTCTTCTGGAGGAGGCGGTGGGTCTAAAGAAAGATGAGGGGTCTATATTCAGTGAACGAGAGAGGAGTCCATTAAGCATGCTTCAAGGAACGCTAAACTTTGTCTTGACATCTGAGTTGTGAAGGCTCCAGCCCGAAGAGGCTCGCAAGAGGATTATCTTCAAAGCTGCGATTGCCTAAACATCCCGTAATGTATTCACAACAGGTCATTTCTAGCGGAGCTAAACCTTCTTAAAACAAACACCGGAGAAGTGCCAGATGGCAAGTCCTTTGCGTCGTTTACCTGCATGTTGCAAAATTATCACAGGATTGTATAATAGCCACATGGCTAATAATTATGGGAAGGAGCTGAACTTCTTGATTAGATAAGTAATTAGTTTTAGGACAAAAGAGAGAGTTTTTCAAGTGAAAGTAGATCATGAGGGGAGAAAATAAGTAGGTAGCCAAATGCAGTTCTAGAAGTAATTGCCTTCTGTATAATAGTGGCTCGAGTTTGGGAAGGAAGTTTATTGCTCCTAAGACGTCAGGACATTCAGTATTGGACTGAGGATAAAAAGAGGAGGAAGTGGACAGGAAACTGAATTGCAAGTGTCAGGGAGCCATGAGGTGGAAACAAGGGAAGGAAATGAGCAGTAATTTCACTGCTTACGTGCTATGAAATGTTCAAGAGAGACATCTGGGGCTCTGGGGACTCGAGCAAAAAAAAAAGGGTGAAGGGGGGAAAGGAGCAAAATGCTTTTTATTAGCAAGATAGTTATGGACTGTAGCTGACACTTTTTTTGAGGACTGTGCAAAGGTCTGTTGATGTGGGTATGCACTGTAATTTGCAGAGTGTTCAGTTTATCTCACTTTCCTATAGCAAAACAGCATAGACGTCTGGGTGGTAAGGGTCTCTGGAGGGAAATCAGCCCTTTAAAGACATTCTGGAGGTAATTTCTTCTAAAAAGCAAAAATTTTCTTGTAACCTGGTAGCATTTTTTGAGGTCTTTAATCCATTTCTCAGTTCAAACATATTGACAAAGGAAATACGTCTTTTAGGAAAACGAGGTAGAAATGGCTCTTTGGATTGACTGGTTGGTTTAATTTATTGACTGAAGAGGATGAGTTGGAAAAGCCGAGAGAGGCAGGAAGGAGTCATCATGAAAGCAGGTTTTGATTTCATTAACACAAATAAAGGCGCTGCAGCAGGTGACTCTGCTCCTGATTTTTCTCATGGATTCTTCAGAGAATAAGAGAAGGGGGTGGCTGCAGAAAGAGTTCCCTGGGGTTTTGTTCTGGTAATGCAAGTGTCTGTGCTGAGGGACGTATGGGAGACATTCTATCAGGAGGTATAATATCCTAGTGTAATCTCACCTCTGAAAGCCTGGGGATTGCTTCGTACATGGGAATTTGTCATGAGAGGACAGGCGAGGAAACATTAACCTAAGAAAGAGCCGGAGAGTGAGGGAAGATGATGCTGCTTTAAAAGCAAACCCAAAACCACCGGGTGGAATTTGTTCTTCAGACTTTTCAGACAGGTGCAATATGATGGCTCTATCAGTAAAGAGGTCAAATAAAAAGCCATACAACCTCCTGATGTGAAAAAATAAGGCCTAATAAAACTTTAAATTGACATTTGGAAAAATCACAAAGAAACGTGTCAGGGATTGGTTAAAATAGGACTGTTTCTCTGGAGTTAAATGGATGCTGACATTAAATATAAAGGCTAGGCTGATCATTAAGTGCAGAATGTAAAACTAATTTTGTAGGTAGAGCACAAGATACCCACTGTGATTTACTCATCAGAATTGTGATCTAGCAGATTAAAACAAGTTTGCTCCTTCTCCAGGGCAACATCTCTGCTTCCTATGGAAAGCTTGAAACTACCCTTATTTGTCAAATGTGATTCCTGGTGTAAGATGTGGAGGTCGGTAGTGGAGCATGGAGAAGGTGCATGATGTAGTATGGCAAACGTCTGAGATTTAAGCAGGATTTAAAAATAATCAAAGGATTAGGTAATCTGGAAACATCAAATTCAACTTCTTTGGGGAGTGAGCAGAACTCATAGGGTTAAACCCTGATGGAGTTTAAGAAGTGATGGTGAAGAAAAAGGGACCTCACTGTAAGATGGGAGTGCCGTCTCTTTGAAGGGTTACCACTGAGGTACTGCAGTCCTAAACTGTCAAAGTATTTAGTTAGTATTTAGTTTATATCAGTGTATTAGTGGAATGAGGGAAGTTGCATATGTACATGAATGGGCTTGCTGAAGTCCCACAAATTATAATTTTTGGGAGGCAGCAGACCGTAAAATTGGAAAATTGATATTGCAGCTTCGTTCAAAGAATGCAAACTGGTGTGAGGAAATTCAATGTTTCTGTGGGGCTTGTTCTGAAAAGAGAGGTAATGGGCTATACTTACTTTACTGGGAGAGGGCATGCAAAGCATCTTGGGGCAAATGGATGAAGGAGGCTGTGGTTGTCCCTGCAGTACTCACACCGTTATTGAGTGAATAACCAGGTTCAGCTCTTAGGCAAATCAGCAGAAAGTTAACTCCTTAATAGCATGGTTAAAAGGCAGGCGTGTATCTATAGCCACATTTCCTTAAAAAAGAAAAGAAAATCAGAACTAAATAGCTGGACTCCAGGCATCCAGGTAAGAAAAGGTAATTATAAATGGAATTTTAAAGAGCGATTCAACCTGGAACAGAGGCTGGTGCTGCAGGGGCTATCTGCAAGCTCTGAGCACGTCTCGGCAGCAGCGTAGGCATCTCCCTCGCTGGGCTGTGGCAGCACTTCAGTCGCTCTACTGACACCCATTTGTGTAAGTAAAGAGGTCAAGAGTATGAACACATCTCAATAAATCTAGTCTACCATACAAAGGAACCTAGAGCATCAGCGTACTCCGCCCTTAGCAACAGGAATGGGTTATGAAGAAGCATCCCTCCGAGTTCATGGCGGTTCAG
>NW_009258951.1:5460900-5462886 GCF_000687185.1 Egretta garzetta
CAAGAAAGATGTTGCATTGCTGGAACATGTCCAGAGGAGAGCAACCAAGCTGGTGAGGGGTCTGGAACACAAGTTTGATGAGGAGCGGCTGAGGGAACTGGGGTTATTTAGTCTGGAGAAGAGGAGGCTGAGGGGAGACCTGATTGCCCTCTACACCTACCTGAAAGGAGGCTGTAGTGAGGTGGGGGTCGGCCTCTTCTCCCTGGTAACAGATGATAGGATGAGGGGGAATGGTTTGAATCTGCGCCAGGGCAGGTTTAGGCTAGACATTAGGAAAAACTTCTTCACCGAAAGGGCTGTCAGGCTCTGGAATGGGCTGCCCAGAGAGGTGGTAGAGTCCTCATCCCTGGAGGTATTTAAAAGAAGGATAGATGAGGTGCTTAGGGACATGGTTTAGTGGTGGGATGGCAGGGTTAGGTTAAAGGTTGGACTCGATGATCTCAAAGGTCTTTTCCAACCAAAGTGATTCTATGATTCTATGACTGTCACGGACTCAGGGTTGGGTATCTCTCCCCTTTCTGTTAATAAACTGGTAGGACTATAAGAATAATTAGGAGTCCAAAACATCCCAGAAAACTACTTTGCATGAGCTGTAAGTTGAAACACAGAGTTTCACACCACGTACAATATTTCTTATTGTGGAATTTGTTCAGCTCAGCTCAAAGACAGCACGACAGATCAAAGTTGGGTGATGTCAAAATCTGTTGGGTTGGTGGGTCATTTATAGCAGACTTTGTGGCAAGTCAGTGAGCTTCCAGCATCCTGGCAGAGGGTTCTATGTCATTAGACAGATTCTCTTGATAACTTCATCTTGACGATTTAGCTTGATAAGGAACAATTAGGGGTAATTTAAAGATGGCTGTTAAAGATGTGGGTTCCCCCCCCCCCCGGTCCTGTTTTGAGGTTTGCTGCATTTTGAATTCCTCTCTGCCCGATGTCGTGCCTTCCAGAGCAGAGGGGAGGGTATGGTGGTGCCTCCCTGTGCTGGGAGATTTAGGGCAATTTCTCTGCATGAGAAAAATGATGTAGATATGAGACCCTTCAGGGGAGGAATTGAGTCCAGGTATTCCAGGCTGAGTGCTTTAACTATGAGGTTAACAGCAGAAAATACCTACAGGATTTTTGAAAGAAAAACGTTTTAAGTTATTTTGAGATCTAATTCGAGTGCATAGCTGGATTTCTGCTGCTCTGCTGCAGTGTGAGTTCGGATAGGTGTACCTGCACCGCTTTCCAAGTGCATGCAGAGCTTTGCTTGTCTTCTGTACATAGACGTGGCTCAACCAGCAAAGCAATTACCTTCCAAAGAAAATTTGTGGAATTTCATTGACTAGGACTGGATATTCAGGAATCATTGGACTTGTTATTCAAGCTTGTGATAGATGTGTAAGAAAAAATTAAGAGTAAAAAAAATTCCCCAAGTTGGTTCATGTTTTGTTAGACTAATGCTTTATTAGTGACACATTACAGGAAATTAATTTGTTTAAAATACAGCTGTTAAGTTTGACTCTATTCCATAGAAAATAGATTAATAGCTCTCCCTTAAAGCAGCTTGAAAAAAAGGAATTAGTCTTGTCACTTCCTCCTCCCCCTCACATTGCAATGTTTTAATGCATCTGCTATGAATATTTTCATAATATTTATTTAAGATAACTTGATAGGATATAGCAGTCAGCTGCCACAGCATTGGCAGCAATATTTCTGTATTTTCTTTTCAAGCTTCCTTTTAATTTCTGAGGTACGCACCTGGTTCTATTCTCTCTCCAGTTTAACAATCTAATGGTCATTATGAAATGGCTGTGCTTATACTAACACGTAGGGGGGTACCCGTCATATGAAAAACGTGTTTCAATTCTCACTATGAAAGAGCAGAGGCTTCTAGTGCCTAATCCTGGAGAGCGGGTACAGCACAGCTTTTCTGTTCAGAATGGGCTCCGAGGCATATGTTTAGAATTGTAGCACGTGACAATTCTTGGGAGCATTGCCCTG
>NW_009258951.1:5462904-5477154 GCF_000687185.1 Egretta garzetta
GGTAACACCTTAATGCAGTTCTGGAAGTTCACAGCCTTTTCTGACATGGTAAATGAAAAGAATCCATCAAAGCAGACAGGTAGATACGTTTTATTTCTCCAAGTTTTTCTCACTGAAAAGTAAAACATCCTGAATGACAGATGGGTGGAAAATATCCGTAAATCATGCAGGGCCGTACATTAGCAGGTTTGTAAAGCTCGGCTTTATATTTGGACATTTCCATTAGCATTCACATAATTGTCAGGCTGTACCCATCTGGAACTAATTTGAAAATCAGAGGTTAATGGTCACAAAAGATGACTTGTACCAATTAACTGGAATATTTGTAAGTTCAGTCTCTATGTGAGTTCCTAGTAGAAATACTGTTTTCCCTTATCTGGCACTGACAATAATAATAGTGATTTAACTATTGAATTATTAACATATAATTTACATAACAAATACATATGCAATAAAAACTTTTGAAGATTGCTATTTTTCTAAGGATGCGTATTCTCTAAAACACATTCTTTTAAACTTGTAGGAAAACCAGAGATTATTTCGGGAACATCAAAGCTGTTGTAATCTCTGTGTATGGGGATTTACTCTCCTTTGAAGTTCCTGCAGTGGAACTCCCCGACTTTGTTAGACTATCTGACCATTTATAGAAAATAATAACAAAACTGTGAATCATTTTCCTTCTATTTGCACTTTTTTCAAGTTTGGTTTTCAAGCTCTTAAGATAGCAAATTAATTGGATGTACTGATTGATTGAAAAGTCAATGTCATGGTGACAACTGGCAATTTGTAAAACTTTCCCAAGTGCCCTATTGCTGAAAAGTTTGGAGGGTTTTCCTCCGCTGACATGGTAAAGAAATGCATTGAGAGGGCTAGAAGAGGACATCACCTCTCCTGTCTTGAACACCAGCTCTACTTTACCAACATTTGCTTTTCTGCTGCCGTGAGCAGAACCGCACATGTGAACATTTGCAGTCTTACCCATGCAGTCTGAGTAGGGAAGGAGTTGGAAATGCACTCCCTAGGTGCTACGCGCTGCTCCTTCGTGTAATGAAACGTCTGTGCTTTACGAAGGAGATACGGCTTCATCACTGACCCTCTGAAACCTGCATTGAACAGCCTCTTACAGTGTTGTTTTGTGGGAAACGCGGAATTTGATTTGACATTCTCACATTTGTTAGCTGCTGAAATGTAGAAAACAAGACATGTCAACCGTGGCTCTGGGCAGATTTCTGTGTCTAATAGAAAACCTAGATTTCACAGTGTTTACTGAAGCACTGAATTAAAGAAATCTAAATAAATGGATTATTATGATAGGGTGGGGGGAACTCTTAAGCCTAGGAAAAATGTTTCAAGTAGATGTTGAGACTCTTGCTTCACATTGTTGACCAAGTGATGCATGAATGTTCTTCTATTTCTACTGCAAAAATAACATTAATTATGTTCAAGGAGGAAAATATACTATACATGTGTTGCTTTTCATTCTCTTGAAGTGTAAACAAGATGTATCGAACTGGAAGATAGTGTATCTTCATGTTTAAATCAAATCTCTGGGATCTGGCAATGTTATTAAATAGCTTGGGAGAGGCAGGAGGCATATTTTGTTCCAGAGAGGTCAAATTATCCTGGTTTGAGGTACTTCTGATGCATTTTCTTGGGAACGGTGACTGCCAAGATGCATTGGCATAACTGTATGCACCCGTCAAGCCTCCAGGATGTGTGCAACACGCTTAAATTTAACCTACTTGCCATTAAACCGAATTACTTATTAGTGGATGTTCTGGAGGACTGCCTCCTCAGCGTGGTCCCCCAAGGATGTGAGGCTATTCGTTTTTCTTTAAAGTAGTGGTGCTGTAAGTTGGTTTTCTTTCTTTGCCTCTGCAGAAGGGCATTCTCATAAGGACTAATAAGGCCTGGAAACTGGGAAAAATGTGGTGGGATTGACTGAATCTTTGCCAACAATTTGCAAACCTTGCTCTAGTTTGTGGAGGATGGAGGATTTGGCCAGTTCAGGTTTTTCCCCAGAGAACAAGATCTTGCCACCTGTGAAGCTACCCAGCAGTTCAGGTCTGCCTTGCTGCAAAAGCTACGTGTTGGGCATGTGTGCCTGAGCTCCTGGTGGAGGGAGGACCCTGTTCATTGAGTCAAAGCACCATGAGTGCCCCATGTGCCTTGATGTGATTGATATCTGATGTTGGCTGCTCAGTGGCATCTGGCACCGTAGGGCTTGGGAGCAGACGGGAGGTGACAATGCCATAGAATCCTAGAATCCTAGGTTGGAAGGGACCTCAAGGATCATCTGGTCCAACCTTTCTAGGTAAGAGCACAGTCTAGACAAAATGGTCCAGCACCCTGTCTAGCTGAGTCTTAAAAAGTGTCTAATGTGGTGGAGTCAACCACTTCCCTGGGGAGATTATTCCAATGCAAGCCAATCTGGTACAGACAGAAGGAGCTTGAAGCTCCTGTATTGGCCGTGTTTGGGCTACTATATTTTCATAATGATCCGTCTGCAAGATTTGCGTCTCTAGATACAGAAATACACGATATTCTTACAACAGACCTAATATACTTGTAAACAGGATGAGGTTTGGTTGGAAATCAGTCAAGCATGCACAGATTTTTTTTACATACATGAAGTAAAAATCTTGAACTGGGGCCCAGATAAGCAAATGTCCCTTTATCGGCGTAGTTTAATTAAAGTCAGCAGGTCTAAAAGTAGAATGAAAGTTGTTAGGTAGATTGGAAAGAGCTCTAAGTGTAAACATTTATATAACTTCAGATACAGAATTGCAAGAGTTTTGCATTTATAACCAAATCAGGAATGTCTCAGGTTTGTTTGCATTTTTTGAATATCAGCCTTTATAAGGGATTTTTGGGCATCATTTTAATGTTATGATGACTTACCAAAATTGACCTTAGTGGGTTGTTAAAGTCCATGTACTTGAAATACACAAAGCAGCTAGCAGAGCAAGTCTGTCGGGTAACAAGGGCAAGTTTAAAATATTGTAAGGCAAAAGTACCATTACTATGATGGATTTTTACTATCACTCTCACGCAAATAGCTGTGTAAAGCACAGCGCTGGGTCACCTTTGAAGAATTTCCATTGACTTTCATGGGAGACATGATTATATATGAAGGATTCCAAAATACCTTTCTTTAATTTCTAAATATTCCAAGATATTCTGAATATCTGTATGTTGTCTCTTATTTTTTTGCTTTCCCAGGCTCACAGCAGCTTAATAGTAGTCTGTGGTAGGAATTATTTGGTCTAATTCTTTGGTTGGTCTTGATCCTGTAAAGACAGCTATTGCTGTTAACAACTGTATGCGCTTGAAAGAACCGAGTGCACGGTCTTTTTGCTGACAAAAATTTAGTACAGCAGTGTCATGTTTTTGTACACGTGTAGCGTAATAGACCGGGACTTGAACTTACCATGACAACCCACGAGTTTTCTCACTTTTACCTTTGCGATTCTTCCCCCATCCCACTGGGGGGGGAGTGAGCGAGCGGCTGGGGGGGGGCTCAGTTGTTGGCTGGGGTTAAACAACGATGACAATGCAAGTAGAAAATCATAATTTACAGGAAGGAAACTGAAATATTTTTGAAAGTTCGAAGCACATCGTTTGTCTGTCAGTGTCTCCTCCTGTCTCCATCTGTGTCATGCTGGTGACAAAACCAAGGAAAAATTCTAATGATTCTTTTGCTGCAGTAATCGTGAATCATGGCATGTGGCACTGTCGACTGTTCGTTGTGCTTAGGTAGTGACTTACACTGCTACTGGTAAGAAAACAACAACAGATCAGAATTTCTTGGTTTGTAATGTGCTTTCATTTCTCCTTAGGGGAGGGAATCTTGTTCTAATTACTAAAGTACATTGCTTCAAAGATGCATGATTTATTCATTTGATCCTTCATTTCACCTGTGCACGCTTTGCCCTTGCTGTTCCCTAACTGTGCCCATTGGTAGCGTTTGCAGCCTGCCTAGCAAAAGCAATGTAGCATAGACACGGTCTTTTGCTGTGCCTCTGTCCCTCATCTCGTATTTACGCGCTTTCTACCTAAATGCAGTAGGAACAGTTTTCAGATGCAAGTGTTGAGTTTGATTAGGAGTATTAAATTAAGTTCTTGTTGAACTTCAGTTCTCACTTATCAGTCGCATACAGGATTTTGGGAGGAACCAGCATCTGTAGCCCTACTTCTGTTCGCCTCACCAAGAGAAGAGCAACTATGCATCCTGGAACGCACTGCGATACTGTAAATTATTACATATGCAGTGAGTTCATCCTTGACATAGTGATTAACAGCCAGCTGATGTTCTGCGCATCAGTTTTGCTGGACAGATTATTCAGAAGGTACAGAGCAGACTGGATTACTAAATTATTGAATTTAAAATATAATCCAGACTCTTATGCCATTTGCTTTATATTGCAGACAAAACCATGGGGTGGTAAATCTTGAGCACGTAGAAGAAATAGTCTGGATGAGTACTAGAGAGGAGATAATAATAAACTACATTCCTTTTTCTGTGTTTCTTGGTGTATAATGTACTTCAGTCACAACCAAATGGTGTTTTGAATATCATCCAGAATGGGTCTTGGTTTTTGACCTCAGCTTGTATTTCCAAAGCTGATGTCATGAGCACAAAATAAATTGTGCAGCGGTCTGGCATTAACAGTGTCATCTTGTGAGTTAAATAAACCAAGACCATTTTATGGGCTGTTCAGTTTAGACCTTTTCCATCTGAGTTCCAATAAGCTACAAATACACGCCTTTGCCTGCTTAACTGAATATTGTTTTATGACGTCTCTGGTTTATATAATCTTTTGATCTGTATTTTTATTTAGTATAATTGAATAGAGCTAAGGCAAGTTTAAAAAAAAAAAGGGGGGGCGTGGGGAAGGATAAAAAGGGAGAGAATTCTCCTTTCTGTAGCATTGCAGGTAGGTCGCCCTCTCACCCAGGTTTCCTGTTGACTCTGTTGAAGATTGTGTTATGGAGAGCCTGTTTTTTAGGATGACCTTAGTATTTCAAACTCTCAGATACCTCAAATTCCTGTCCAAAACAGGGCAATGCCTCCCTTCTGATACCACTTTATTTTATGGTCGTTTTAGCCAAATGAACTCAATGTTTTCTGCTAAATTTGTATAGCTGTAAAAGCAGCTGCTGAATAGGTAGATCCCATTTACTCAGACTTTCACACACAGCTTTCTTAGCTGCGATTTCAGACACAATTTGAATTATTCAAGTGGGATGAAGAAGTCATACCCTGAACACCGAAACCATGGCTAAATTCTCTAGTTTCCCATAAATGAGTGAAAGTTTGGCAGTGATGGGGTCACTGTCAGGACCCCGTCTGAAGATCGTTGCAGTTTAGAACAAAAGTGCTTGGGTATAAGTGCTTAAATCACCGGAGTATTTAAACTCTTGCCCCTGAATTACACCTCAATCTAGGTGTGTTTTTTCCCCATGTCTTGTAGGTTTCAGATGAACAAGGATATAAATGCTTCGAGTCAGCTGCTTGTCCTTCTGATGTGAGCTCTTTACATCAAGTTCATTCTCCTTGAGCATATTTAAACAGCTCAAACCCACAATTTTATAAATACTGCCCCCCTCCAAAACCCAACCAAAAAAGCTCCTCTTGGGCTTCATACATATTTCACCTTTATTTATAGAAGTTATTTTAGAAACTGTCCTGGTTTCAGCTGGGATAGAGTTAATTTTCTTCCTAGTAGCTGGCATGGTGCTGTGTTTTGGATTTGGGATGAGAAGAACATTGCTAACACCCTGATGGTTCAGTTGGTGCTGAGCAGGGCTTACACCAGTCAGGGACTTTGCAGCTTCCCCTGCTCTGCCAGGGGCACAGGGGGCTGGGAGGGGGCACGGCCAGGACAGCTGACCCCAACAGGCCCAAGGGCTATTCCAGACCATAGGGCATCATGCTGAGTATAGAAACTGGGGGAGTTGGCTGGGGGGCAGCGATCGCTGCACTGGGACTGGCGGGGCGTTGTTTGGCGGGTGGTGAGTGGTCGTGTCGCTTATTTTTTTTTCCCTTGGGTTCTTTTTCTCTCTCTCTCTGTTTTCCTTTTCACTACAATTTATTTTCATTATTATTATAATAATAAAGGGTTTGAGATAACAACAGATTAATCAGAGTTTATTAAGGATTTTGTATCTATTAAAGAGTTGCGGGTTGTGATATTGTTCCATCTGTTCTCAGTTTATCTGATCCTCACTATGCTCCTTTTTTTTCTGTACATGTTAAAATGTAAGGAAATGTAGACACAAAGAACCTGCTCGCTTCATACTTTCATAATTTTTGGTGTGCTGAAGGCCTGGTATGAGTGAAGGCACATTTGGAGATTGGCCAGTCACCAGGTAGAACGACAGCATCGCTTGGCTTTGTGACTTTATAAGCTGTAGCATAGCTTTTATTTTGTGCCATCTTACCCGAGGAAGAAAGCTCTTCAACTTCTTGCTTCGTTCTCCTTTGAATGAAACCATGCATTTGGTGCCGTGATGCTGTTTCTTAAAGCCCATTCTGCTGTCTGAGCCTTTCATACACTCTTTTCCATTTCCACTCATCTTCATGCTTTTGTTATAAAATTTTGCACTGCTCTTACGTCTACGGCATAAACTGGACTGCTTGTTTCACAGCTGGCGATAGAGCTGTGTCTTCCAGCGTCTTCCAGACCATCTCATGGGATGGTCTCTTAAAGGCCATCCAAAAAACTATCTGTGGTTCAGAGGAACTACAAAACTGGTGCTAACAATCTCTCAGATACATAGTGAGAAACAGGTTAAATCTATTCCATGTGAGTAAATGCTTCCCCATGAAACTTGTTATACTCCTCAAGGGAACTGCTCGGTAGTTGCAAGAAATCAGTTCTACCAAACACCTTAAAGATCTTCAGTAACTTGGTCACAATAAAAAAGTTCAAGCAGCAGTGAAAAGTCTCGGTGCTATCTTTTCAGCAGATTTCCAAAGAGCGGAAAAAAGAACATGTGTCAAAGCTTAAAATATTGAGACTCCAGTTCAAAGAAACACTGAGGCGTATCCCTGAGCTTGAAACAGAAAAAGTAGTCCAATGGAAGTCGGTAAATCCACTCTGGCTTAGCAAATCCTGCAGTTACAGAAAAGGGCCTAAAAAATACAAGGCCAGAACTCCAAAAATGCAGCTCAGGAACACTGAAATGGGGAACGTAAAATGCTGCCAGTTGCAAAACTACTACTTTACTGTGTATTACATGTTGATTTACGAAGAGGAGAAAAAAATGCATTAGATGTCAGGTAATACCCTACTAGTTACTAGAGAAACTTTACTTTTTATTAGAAGCAGTTGCTGTAGGTAGACAATATTTTTTTGTTTTCAATCCTTTTCCCTTGAAAGAAAGAGAGAAGATGGTGAGCCAGGGAGCAGGGTAGGGTTCTGACATGGCATTTGCTTCCTGCTCTTTTCCTCCCCCCTCTGTGAAGCAACAGTTGTGGAGGAGCAGAGCTGGGGAGAAGGCAGAAGGCAGAGTAGCAAGGCAAGCTCCAGGGAAGAAGAGGATGGGTGGTGCAGGGAGTGGAAGGAAAGCTGCAGAGCTTTTAGCTGGGTGCAGCACTCCAGGACCGTGTGCTGGAATGGAGTACTGAAGCTATTTATAACTCAGAAACATCACGGTGAAATACCTCGAATTCATAAAAAAAAAAAAGAAACAAAACTTCTTCTCAAGCTCCATATTCCAAGGAGTATTCAGAGAAGCTCTAGGGATGGAGGTATGTTGCCATTGGAAATGGCAGTTGTAATGCAATGACCTCAAGAAACCTTATCTTCTCACAAAAAGCATTTGCCTAAGCAAAAATAACACAAACAAACAAAACCCCCCACCTCAGCAGTCTCTCTTCTTTATCTAAATGGTTATATCATCTCCACTATGAGTAATTTTTTTTTTTAATTCCATGCAGCTGCTGTAATATTACAAATAAATGTCTGGAACAAGCCATTATCATTTGTGTAAGAGTGGCCATTGACTTCAAGAGGAGTTATAAAGTAGGCACTTGGCGTGTTATGTAGGTAATCATAAGGCTGTTTGAGGACATAAACGTGTACAGAAATGCAAAGAATATTTGAGGTTTTATGGTTGTGGGAGCAAATAAGTATTGCAGGAGTATTTTCTTCAGAAGTGGCAAAATAGAAGGTGTCTTGTAGGATTACATTCTTCTGGGTATTTGGGGAAAGATACGGATTTTTAAATGGAAGATTGGTTTGTCTTTAAAAACGATTTTGGCTGGGTGGTCAGTTTGTACAACAGTTTGGATGCCGTTTATTTTCCTGGTGTAACTCGCAAATATATGTTGGAAGCATATCCTTGTTTCGTAGCTGAATTCCACGCACTGCTGCAGTTTTGCCTGCGAGGCTGAGATGTTTGCGACTTTATGAGGTTTGTCAAACCCTGGTGTTAACAGCACTGGACTCGCTTGCCTTGTAGCGGCTATCACCGTCGCCTTGTAGTGGGCACACGAGAAGCTCCTGCAAGCCTGCTGTGGAGCAGACCTCGGGCTGATTAGGCAGTGTAATGTACTCATTCGTTCTTATGTTCAGAGAAATCCTCAAACAGATGGGAAAGATGAATGGGATTAGTCACTTTAAACAAAAAGCACTAATGAGTAAAGCGGTTTTTTCGCAGGCATGAATGTAACGCTACCAGTTGTAGAATACAAAGTGGTGTCAGCTCAGGAAGAACAAACTGATGCTGTAATTTTGCTTGAGAGACCAGTGAAAGGAAACATTGATTAAAATAATGCTATGGGGATCCTGGTGTTCTTGCAGTAGGTCAGAGAGAGATGGAGTCTTCTGAGTCAATATGTTTTCTCTTTGCTCGTTCCGAAGACATCAGACTGGTTTTGTAACAGACTATTTATTCTGCACATTTGTGGAGGCTGAAAGCTCGGCATAATATGTATACTGCAAAATGAATATTTTTCTATGAATGAGAACGTCTGCTTTAGCCTTTCTTATTCCATCTACCTTACCTTCATCAGTCTGTGCTGTATAATCTGAACCAGAGCTGTGCAACAGCATCCTCCTACTATTCCTCTTTTGAAATGACGGACAACGCTATTCTTTGAAACTTGAACTTCTAGCAGCCAAGCCCTGCTTGCCCTCCCCAAGACTCCCCAGCGTCTTCACTTTGTGCAGGGGGATTTGTCTTGGTTGTAATAACTCCTCTGTGGTGTTTCAAGAGCATTGCAGAGTTGTTTTACTGAGAGGATTTGTTTGCATAGTATTGATTTTTGTTGTTGCTTTTAAGCTTTGGGAACTAGTTTGATACTTTTTTTTTTTTTTTTTTTTTTTTTTTGGAATGCCTGTGGAGATGGAGGACGTTTTCCCAAGCCTAGTGAAATCAAGTTAAAAATAGGAAAAAAGGTAGCTGCAATAGGACTCAGGCCTCCAGTGTTTTATGTCTCAAAATTGTAAGAACAGTTGTGCCTTTTGTAATTTTTCTACAACTACAAAGAAAAAGCGATTCTTACTGTCTTACAAAACATTTTTAAGTTTGAGCCTAAGTACTAAGATAGGCTGATGAACTTCTCTGCAATTATAGCTTCAGTTTCGTATTCTGTAGGTTTGGAGAAGTACAAAGTATTACAGCACTTGGCCAATTTTTGCGCTAGTTTAAACTACAATAAGGATATTCCCCGAAATCATTTCCAAAACTCATTTAGATGTCTCATTTTGCCAACACGCTTTGTGAACCTGTAGAGTTTCAGTAGTAGAAGTCCATGGTAGAGACCAATCTTACTGAAATTGTGGCCTAGAATCATAGAATGTTTCGGGTTGGGAGGGACCCCTAGGGGCCATCTAGTCCAACCCAGGAGCAGGGACACCTTGAACCACATCAGGTTGCTCACAGCCCCGTCCAACCTGGCCTGGAATGTTCCCAGGGATGGGGCCTCCACCCCCTCTCGGGGCAACCCCTGCCAGGGTTTCACCACCCTCAGTGTAAAGAATTTCTTCCTTAGATCCAGCCTAGACCTGCCCTGCTTCAGTTTAAAGCCATCCCCCCTTGTCCTGTCACAGCTGGCCCTACTAAAAAGCTTGTCCCCCCGTTTCCTGTGGGCCCCCTTTAAGCCCTGACCGGCCGCACTCAGCTCTGCCCGCAGCCTTCTCTTCTCCAGGCTGAACACCCCCAACTCTCCCAGCCTGGCCTCAGAGCAGAGGGGCTCCAGCCCTCAGATCATTTTAGTAGCCCTCCTCTGGCCCCGCTCCAACTGTTCCATGTCCTTCTGGTGCTGAGGGCGCATGCGCCCCAAATCAGCAAAATGGGTATGCTTGAGCTGCTTCCTAAATGCAGCGGGTGCCGCAGGTACTATGCTGAAGAGGGGCTGCAAGGGGTTTCCTATGGTCTCCTCTGGAATATTTTGTTGTTTCTTTGAGGTGGCATTTTAGCAAAAATCTATCTACTTAGGATAAAGAATACTTAAAACTTCTTCCATGATTTATGTTACAGGCTGTAGTAACTGGATAGTGGTTATCTTTTAATAGGTAAAAACAAAGTCTGGTCTGGGTCACAGTGGAATAATACTTTGAAAAATGTCAGTCAGTTTAAGGTTTTTAGGACTTGGTATCCAGAAGTAAAACTCTACTTCCTTGTTGAGATTAAACTTCCAGAACACCATCCTCATGCATGGGTAACATTTCAAACAAATCTCGATTTTGTGATTTCACTTCAGAATGGCTGCTTCTTTTACTGGCTCTGGCTCTTCTTACTGCTCATCGTTTCCCTTTGGGTCGGTGGTGTAAGTGTTAGTGTTTGCTACAGATTCGCTCTTGGCTGTACACCTAGTTGGAAAATGAAAGCTGCTTGTGGAAAGCAGTCCCACCAACCAAACCCATAGAAGTCTTGTATGCTCTGAGAGTGCCCGGGCTCGTTCCCCCAGCTCTGCAGAGTGACCAGCACAGATCTGAGCTGTAATTTCCAGCTAAGAGTGGTTTTGTAGTCTTCATCTCCAATGTGACGTAGGAAAGACCAAAGCTGGACAGCTCTCATTCAAACTGTCATTAAGTTGAGAGGTAAAAAGGGTCAGTTGAGGAGTGACACAGAGCTGGTATGAACCTGCATTTCACATGAAGAATTGTGCTGCCATTACCATGCAGCAGCCAGCAAACATAGTGAACAACTATATTTTTCTGTAGTGACTGGGGTTTTCGGTTTCTTTGCAGCTTTTGAGGATGCATCTTTAATTGTAATGCTCCTGTATCGAAATGCATGTAGTCAGCATCCGCGCTGTCCTTCAGCTGCCTCATTAGCGCTGGCTTGGTGCAGTGATGCCAATAGCAAATGACCAGTGATTCCAGCAGGGAGCTGAGGGCTCTCGCTGCTGCCCACACACGTATTATCGTGTTTTCTCATGCAGCCCCGTCTGCCTCCACCCGTTGGATTCTGTCTGATCCATAAATTATAAACGGCTCTGTGGGATAGGAACTCTGCTTTGTGCAGTCTATACAGTGCTTTCTGCAACAAGTCCTAATCAATTATGAGGATTTATAAGCATTATTGGAATTCAGGTCCGTGAATAAAGAACGCCTTTTGAATAAAAACTGGGGCAAGTGTGCTCAGTGGGCAGTACTGAGAAGGCTAGGCTAAATTCCTGACAAATAGATTATTTCAAATATCATCATGTCCTGATTTTTTCCTTTTTTTTTTTCCTCTTTTTTTTTTTTTTTTTCTCCCTCAATAAAAATTCATAGTGTGGCTGGGCCCTCATCCACCTTCTCTCTGTACCACAGACACCTCTGTGTGCTATCAGCTGTCTTACACCGTTTGGCCTCTAATCATGCAGCTACAATAATGAAGGTAGCGAGCAGAACAGAGGGTTTGGTGCAAGTTATGAAGCACCGATCAATTAATATACTGACACATTACTGGCATTTCTTTCAAGGCTAGAGACAGATGAACTGAGAAGGCGGTTGCGTAATGATTCATCCCTCCCCTTAGCTAGAAAGGCTAATTTCCAGAAATTTATAAGTTAGGCTGCAGCTGCCTGTGTCTGCTGCAAAGTGTCAGGAAGGTTTCTCCCAGGTTACTGAGTATGCTTTTCAAAGAGCGTTAGCAGGTTTTAATACATCCAGTGTTTTAGAAAGCGGCATGTACAGCTTTTGGGTTAAATGGCTTCTGGTTATTTCTCATGGACTGCCTTTCAATTCACACTCGTGGGGTGAGGGCATTACGCATTAATAGTAAACCATTAATCTACTAGGTCACTTATGCTTTGGTAAACCATTGTATTTGTACTTCATAAAATCAGAAGATAATTTATATATGTCGCAGAGGAAATAGGCTTTTGTGTCATGTTACTTTGATTAGATCATGAATTACACCAAGCAGGCACAGATTTCAGACAGGATGCTTAGAAAATAAAGTAGAAGATCTTTATCGAGGAAATCAGTTTAACATTTGAGATATTACTTGTCGTTTTCTTCAGCACAGGAGATACTATAATTTAAAGCTTTGACCATAGGCCTTAGAGCTGTAACTGTGGAGGTGGGATTCATACGTAGCGGAAACCATCAATATACTGGGGAGAGGGTCCGTGTCCAGCAACAGAGTCTGGGGAGTGAAGATTGTAACGGGGCTCCTGTGGGGGTTTGCTCCCTTTCGCTTCAGCGCCGTTCCTTTGGCTCTCCAAACGGCCCTTAGGATTAACCTGGTAGCAGTGCTTTATAAGCAAGGGGATTATTTTAACGAGTGAAAGAATTGGAATGAAAGGCTGTTTTCTATTGCAGTCCTAAATTAAACAAAAGGAAAAGAAAATCCTTGAATATTACTGATAACGTTTTGTTTAAATGTGTTTTAAACAAGCTGAGCTTTTTAGTCACTTAAGGACTCATTCAGAATCTTCACAAAAGAGTAACAGTTTGTAAAATGTAAGCAGCGTACTCTCCTACTATTGTATGTAAATGTGTTATTGGGCTCAATCAGAACATTTACTCAGTTCATATGGTGTCAAAATGTGATTTAGAATATTGATACCAATAACCATTCTGATTTAAAAGTTTTTTTTCTTTCGTTTTTGTTAAGAGGCTTAAATACTGGCAAGTTTAAGGTACGACCTTCTGGCATCAAAGAATATTAAAACCCCTCTCTTACTCAAGCGTGATTTTTAAAAGCCAAAAGGGATTAAAAAAGTTGTGTTTCTCTGGAATGATGGTAGCTCGTTGTCTGAAATAATTTCCCATGAGCTCGCTTAGAAAGAAAAATAAAGTCAATCTGCATTATCCCCAAATGATAAATGTATAATCCTTTTTGACATCTACATGGAACTGTAAACCAGTGAAATCCCAATTTGTGATAGATATGAAACCTAACACTCATGTTATCTTTTTTTTGAAAAAAGTCGAGTAAAAACCTAAAGGTTTCTTATTCTAGCTTTGACCTGAAAATACGTGATTTTCAATCTTACTCCTGTCGGATACATTAAGGGAAGAGCAGATCTGTAATATGTTGAAATGCTTAAAGCTCAAACTAAAATGGCAAGGTGGAATTGAAATCATTTAAACTTTCAGTAAGGGTTCCCTGAAATAATGTTAGGGGCCAGCTTGGAGAAATACTGCGTGAGCATCCTCGGGAGCTGAGCCAGAGCTGGGAGGGAAGGGGGCTCCCCCGGTACGGAGAACCTCCGCTTTTCTGTGACATGGCTGCTTGGAGTCAGTTACCTCTAACTTTGCCAGCTTTTTGGCCCCTCTTCAGCAATAAAAATTCTGGGAAAAGCTTCATCTTTTCCCAGGCTGCAGCCGAGGGACGGGGGGGTCCCCTGGATGCTGACTGGCAGGCTGCCGGGGGAAGCTTGGCCAGGGGAGGCCAAAGTAGCTTTGGAGATGGAAGCAGCTCCCTGACTGGCAGCTTCGTTCTCATCAGGAAAGCGCGTGTTGCGTTCGGTCTTTGCTGTCCCTGTGACTGTGAGGAAACAGTAAAAACCAGTTGCGTGTGGGAAGGAGGAACTCTTACTGGTGGTAAAAAAACCTCATGCGTAATCTATTGCTACTGGGAAAGGGAGCTCCTTCCCGCTTTGCTTTCAGGGATTCGGCAATAGGAAAGCCTGAGAGCTGCTGTTTTGCCTCCCAGGTAAAACCGCAAAGCCCAGTTTCTTCAGCTGTGGGGTTCTTGTAGTTTGTGTAGCCATAGAGAGGGAGGGGAGGAAAGGAACTGGTGGAGTGGCATAAGCTGGGTTTGCCCTTGCAGGTGGGAAGCAGTTCCTGAAGCCCTTCC
>NW_009258951.1:5477169-5523214 GCF_000687185.1 Egretta garzetta
GCTCTTCCGCTAAAGCTTTTCTCACAGCCAAAAAGGAGCAGGTTTCAGTTTCCAGCAGGAAAAATGATACCATGCTGTAGGTCTGAGCAAGAGAGACTTCTTGAATCCCTGGCTGAGCTGAAGGTCCCTCAGATTGCCTTTACTCAATGTCAAGTCCTTTTCTGGCATGAACGTGATTACACGGGCACGGCACGAAATCTGCTGGTTTCGGGTGAAACTACCAAAAAGGCTCCGGTGAGAGAATATAGGAGAGGAGTGCGGCGGAGTTTGAAGGGAAGGAGTGATTTGCACCATCCAATCTTTGGTACTTGGCTGTCTCTGGCTGTAAGAGCTGGCTATGTCGGTACAGACTCATTTATTGTATGTTATTCTGAGCACGTAGATGACTCCTGCCTGGAGCCTTTAAGCACAGATGAAGTTCAAGATGGGGATTCCGTTGCAGAGGAAAGATTTCAGCTTCACTTTTTGAATTCCGATCACCTCTAACCACTTGACTGCATTATTACACGTGTGCTACTCTCACAAATGCTAAGGCTCCTATTATTCCCACTGCAGGATAAAGGTGTTTTCCATATCTACTCTATGCTCTGTGAGCAATCTGGCACTCTCTAAAAGGCTCTCAGCGGAGATGAATGGATGCTAAAGCTTGTACTTCTCCTAAAAGTCATGGAGGCCTTTTGCTCCAAGCCATAGATCAGAGAAAACCGACAGTGAATCTAAGTTGACAGGTGAGATGAAATAATTTTAAATTCTCCACTCTGTAGAAGTGAATTTACTGAACATCATCAGTCAGACTTTGTTTCTTCAAAGGGCTTCTTAAAAGCACGCATCCTAACAATACTGTTCAAAATCTGCTTCTTCCCTCTTGCCTGTCAGCTATGTTAATTTATTATTATTTACCATAGTTTATTTCCAACTCCAATTAACTTATAATTAATAAGCACTTGACATTTTCAAGAGTACTTCAAAATTAATCCTCTCAACGCGCCTCTAAGTAGTTGTTGTTGTTAAAGATGAGAGAACTGATTTCAGATTTCATATTTATTGAAATGAAATGTATCACAAGAGGAAGAAAAAAGAAAACGCAGCAAGCGAGATCCCAGTTTCACTGAACTCAAAGCTGCACAGAAGTCAAACAAGTATGAATTAAAATGGTTTGAGAATGTTTACAAGCCCGGAGCAAGCGACACTGTCCCTTTGCTGCCCCGGCGGGTCCGTGGCGTGGCAAAGGGCGAAGCGGTGACGGGAGTCAGAGGGTGCCCGTGTACACCCGGGCTGAGCACGGGGTGGGAGACTGCCGTAGGATTTCCAACAGAGTGCTCGTACTGCCGGCAGGATGCAGGTTGGCTGCAGGACTCTGGGTTTGCTGTCTCCAAACCCTTGCCTTACCCTCTCCCTCTCTGCCTGGTAGCGGGGGCCATTAGCTCACCCAAAAGGCGCACAGGCACTGCCTGTTGGACCTGGTTAGAAAGACTTGCTTCAGTGTGGCCCTTGCCTCATCTTAACAGAGCAAGGGGTCTGAAAGCCCGAGTCAGGGGGGCCCAGGCTTTGCTGGAAATCGTAGCAGTGGCGATGTGATTCTGAGCTCTGCAATAAGAGCAGCCAGACTCCTGCATGCATCCTTGGGCGCTGCGTGGCTGGAGCGTCTGCGTCCTGTGCTGATAGCACTCGGGCTTTGCAAACCCTGGCCTACCTTGGTTTTCAGTGTTAGCATCCCATCTGTGTCATTTCCAGTGCTTGTCGTGGTTTAACCCGGCTGGCAACTCAGCGCCACGCAGCGGCTCGCTCACTCCCCTCAGTGGGATGGGGGAGAGAATCGGGAAGAAAAAGAGGTTAGAGCTGTGGGCTGAGATAGAAACAGTTTAATAAGAGAAAATAATAATAATAGGAGTAATGAGAATGGTAAGAGAATATACAGAATATACAAAATGAATGATGCACAACACATTTGCTCACTGCCTGCTGACCGATGCCCAGCCCGTCCCGAGCAGCGATCCCTCCCCGAGTTGTGATCACACTCCCCACAACCGACCGACCGACCGACCGCCTAACCCCCCCCGCCCCGAGCATGACGTTCTATGGTCTGGAATAGCTCTTTGGTCAGTTTGCGTTAGCTGGCCTGGCTGTGCCCCCTCCCAGCTTGTTATGCAGCTGGCCGAGCAGGAGAAGCTCAAAAAGTCCTTGAGTAGTCTGAGCCCTGCTCAGCAACGACTAAAAACATCAGTGTGTTATCAACATTCTTCTGGTACTAAATCCAAAACGCAGCACTATGCTAGCTACTATGAAGAAAATTAACTCTATCCCAGCCGAAATCAGGACAGTGCTGCTTTCCACTTAATGCTGGTAATAGCTTTTATGGCTGATGCTCTAAGGTCTGGTTTTGGTATGAAATCAGCGTTGTTCTTACGTAATCTGGTTTTGCTCTCACACTCCTTATTACTCTCCATTTAGAATAAGCAAGACCGTTACTTGGGGTGTTACAAGCAAAGCGGTGTCTGTGGACAAAGCTGAAGGTGGGCGCTGATGTAGGAGTCCCCTGGACGCTGGAGCCACGAGCAGGCACCTCTCGCTGGTGATGGCTGCTGGCGGGTCAGAACGGGTCAGGTGGGAATACTTCAAATCTCTTCCTATTAACACACGGCAGAGACACAAACCTCATGGTGTGGTACTGCTAGACAGCTAAAATAAAGGGGCATTCTGAGCTGTTCAGCTGTTAAATAAATTCTAGCTCTATAAAGCAGGCTGCATTATTTGCTATTATCTTTGGACTGCTCTTACACGCTGGTGATCAGGCTCAGGCAGGAGATGTGTGCCTGGATGTCTGCTCCTTGCAGCGTGGCACTCGGGCGTCCAGCAGGTTGGTCCTGTCACTTGCCATTCAGTGAGGTGCTGAGAAGAATGTCTTCATCCTTACTAAACAGCAGATAAATTACATATATGCTTGGTCATTTCTTTCCTAGGCTCCTCAGTGATATTTTTTGTTTCAACTTACCTCAATGTTTTGCTTTGCCCCCCGACGTTCTGTCTGTGAGAGCCTTGATGTATCAGCAGCACTGAAATACACTGGGGTGAAAGTCACTCCCTACCATGGCCCAAAGACAGATTTGCTTGGTGTCTGAAGCATTCCCAGCTCCTCTGGTAGAGGCTGCAGGTTAATTCCTTCCCCGTAATGCTGCTACACCTTTGTAAAATCCTACTACTCTCTCACCCGTCCCTTGTAAGTTATTGCAGGTACTCAGCAGGTAGATATGCATCCTGTAGGTGTTTTCCAGGTTATAATCTAATTCCTACAGGTTTTCTGTAGGAGGAGCAAAACTGTCCACCCCTCCTCCCCACCCTGCCCAGGAAAGAAAAAGGACCCCGGGAAATGGGGAACTGCAAATTTCAGCCAACGCATTAGACAAAGCTTTCCAAGTGGTGGTGGGGAGCGCCTGCTTTCCACGTGCTGTGCCCAGCTGGGGGACCAGGGGCTGGACCCAAGGGCTTCAGCTTAGCTCTGCCTACACACAAAATATATGCATAAATTTTTCCCGTCCCATTCTTATTACCACTAAATGTAAACACAACCTGACTCGACTGTGTAATTTGTTTTCTTTGAGTAACAAGACCTTAGAGAGATGCTTTAATCTCTAGGTCTGGATCTCAGAAAATACTCTCTCAAATCCATTCTTTTAGCATCTTAAGTTTTGAGTGCTTCATTGCTTGCTGGAATTTGTTATTAGGTACAGACATGATCTTATGGGGTTAGAGAGTTGTGGGAGAGTAGTGCTGCTGGCAACAATTTGATTCTGGTTTTTAATATGTATTTTGAGATACGTGCATGTGTTTTGGGCTTTTGCCACCTCCTATTTCTTCCTAGGTAGGCGAGTCCTATTCGGTTTTGGCTTCAAATTGCTGCCCTAACTCTGTCAGCTGTAATATGTGTAAATGCTCACCAAATCCAGTGTCCCTGCTGCAGTATGAGTTCCTACCTGCTTTCCTCTACCCTTTAGTGGATGTTTCAGTAGGTGACAGAGAGTGGACCAGGTCTGATGCTGTACTGGTTCCAGCAGTGCTGAGAGATTGCTGGTATTATTCAGGTCCCTCTGAGGCAGAAGGCGAGATGCTACTGTCCAGGTGTCTGTCCTGTCCGGGGTCCTCTGTTCCTCCTTCCCTTTCTAAATGATGCCTCCTTCAATATTTCTGTCCTGTTGTTTCCCACCATTAAACATTCCAGAAATACATTTTTTTCATGTGTATGAAGAAAGAACAAACCACAAAAATCATTACATATTTTAATTGAAGTGGGTAATTTGCCAATTTTTTGGTCAGGCTACAATTGACAAATCAGTTTTTCACACAGCTTTAACTGAAAGACCAATTTATCACTTGGACATAATAGGAAGAAAAAAAAAATCCCTCTTATAAATCAATTTTAACAGGTCAAAACTGTAATCCTTTCACTTTTTCATTCCCTGTAGATACCCAATGCAGCTGCTATTTAAAAAACAAACAAGCAACCTGCTATTGACTTCAGTAAGGACTAGATAAGACCCTATCTATTCATGAGCAAGAAAATTCTTGCAGGAGATGTAGAATATAAGACAAGTAGATTATCTCCTATGCAGAGTTATTTCTCCTTTTACATAAAAAGAGATTAGTATGTTAGCTTCTAAATCAATAACACAAGTTTAACTTTCTCCTGAAGTTCACTTACCAAACCTTTCAAGTATTTTTTTAATGTCATGATAAGCTAAAATGTTAAAATACTAGCATTTGGTTTATTTGTACTTATTTTATAGGACCTGTTTAAGTTATTTATATCCTTCAGAGTAACAGATGCTGAATTTATTAATTTACCCAAGTAAACAGCAAATCCATAGATTTGATAGGGGGTTTGATGTAATTCTTTCACATGCAAGAACTCCAAGCTCACGGTTACCTGCTTAAAATGAAGGTATGAAATGTGTAAGCGACATATTAAATAAACCTCAAAAATCAGTGTCTTTCTCTTCTCAACTAATTTTAATTAAGTTGATTTAGGCTTTAAAAATAAGTAATGCTTGCCCCACAAAGTGTGGATTGCACCTGTCTGTACCAGCATGACCCCCAAAGGTGAGCTTGATGCCTGGTCAGTTATTGCTTCATGCACTTTGAACATGGAGAGGCTCAGTTTGCTCAGCAAACTGTGGTTTGTTTTTTTGTTTTTTTGTGTTTTTTTTTTTCTTTTTTTTTTTTTTTAAAAGTCTAAAAAAAATCTTCTATTGAAGTCCTGAAATAGGATTTTCTTTATTGTGAATGACTCCCTCATTCCTGATTTCCTGATTAATTAATTCCTCTGATTAATGTGACTTAAAACCAAAGCAAAAACAACAACCCCCCCCCCAAAAAAAAACCCCCAAACAAACAAAAAGTTAAAAATATTTATTTGCAGTGTTTCACTTCATATAGTAGGGCTAAATCTGCATTTTTTAAAAACTCCAGATGAGTAACAAACTGAAGGTATAAGTGGAAGCTGCTAGAAAAGTAAATAAATTAAACAAGCCCAAGCTCTTTGACTATTGACTCTTCTTTTTGTCTTTCCTTGGTTCAGTAAATCACTTTTTATGGCTGGCAAAGATCCAGAAATGTACATGATGAACAAACAATAAATAAGCAGGAATAAAGACAGGAATGAAATCCCCGTCATTATTATTTTTTTCTGGGTTTTTTTAGTCAATTCATCTAATGAAATAATAGGATTCTTACAAATCTTAAGGAAAAATAAATGGTTGGATGGCAAGAAGTAAAATAATTGGATGGCACTGATTTCTGAAGTAAAATAATACTGGGATGCATTGTTCTAATTAGGTCACATTAAACTGTTTCAAAAGAGAAGTCTGCAAAAAGCCCACTGCCACAACCCACTGCTCCTCAGGTGTTTAGCATCCACAACATTTCATACACGGGAGTCAATCTGGTGGATCCCCGAGGGGATGGGGGAAGAATTAACTCAGATTTATTAGGGCTACTTCTCCATTTCCTGAGAAGGTCACTTTGGAAACTTCCATAAAAATTTCGAGCCGATCTCTAACTTTTCCATGTATAATTCATCTTTGGTCTCTTGCATTTCTTTTCTTTATGCTAGGTCCTAAACCTTTCAACTGATATTATAAAATCCAGGATGAAATGAGTGCTCTGAGATGGCAACCGATAAGACGCGCTTGTTGCTGAGATTTGTAAAGATCAGCTTTTAATAGTTGTGCCTATTATCAACTTTGATGTGGTCACTTAAAAAATAAAGCTGTCTTTCTCAGTGGACATTTAGACTCGCTCAGTGCAATGCAGCAGGCTTCTTAAATTACCATGTTTGTCAGAGGAGATCAGGCAAAAACTTTTTTTAAAAAAATCTGAGCTCGTCACATGGAATGTAAAATGCTGGAGAATTTCAAGGTGTATACAGCTGCCAATTTCTGCTCACCTGAAGCCAGAGGGCTGTCTCCAATGTACTGGAATGAACCTGTGTTTTCTGGATCTTACATGTGTAAAATGAGCCAACGACTCAGAGAAAACTGTTGATATTGCTTATGCAGTTGCGTGCGTTTGATTTCCTTCTACCTGTATTGTGTATTCCCGCAAATTACGTTTTGCCATGCTGGAGAGACTTTAAAATAGGCAGCTATCAATCAGTGTTAGTGCAAATTTGGAAGGGACCAGAGGTGCTTAGTCACAAGCAAGTATAAGACTAACTGTCCTTTTGGAAAATAACAGAATATCCAATAGATGGGAAGATCCAAGGGGCTTGTTAAAACAGCTGCAAGCTAAAGTATAACTTCTTCACCGGAAGGGTTGTCAGGCTCTGGAATGCATTGCCCAGGGAGGTGGTCGAGTCCTCATCCCTGGAGGTATTTAAAAGAAGGCTAGATGAGGTGCTTAGGGACATGGTTTAGTGGTGGGATGGCAGGGTTAGGTTAAAGGTTGGACTCGATGATCTCAAAGGTCTTTTCCAACCAAAGTGATTCTATGATTCTCTAATAAGTTTCATTAAAAGGAACCGTGTTCAGCACCTATTTGATGGGTGCCCGGGTAAATAGAGCATTTGTGCTACGGAGGCGTTCTGAATCTTAGTTACTTTTGCATTTGCTCATTTCTGACAGAGCTGCAGCGCTGTATTTTACAATTTAGAGGTTATACACACTATATCGTCATTGCCGAGGTACGTGCTAAGTGCCAACAGCTCTTTGATGGTAAGTTGACAGCAAAGCTGAGCAGCAGGCTTTTTGTCTGTCGTCTCAGGTGCTCCTCAGAGACAGAGATATCAAACAGATGTCAGTAGTACATTTAGCTGTTTGCTAATAACTGATGTTGCGGTACTTTTCAAAACAATGTTGAAGAGTAACTTCCATTTAATAGTAAGCTTAGTGTTTCTGTAAAGGCATAAACCAAAATTAGACGCAACACGGTCTTACGAAGATGAGTCATGTGTGTGGCTTAAACTCTGAACAAAACAGGAAAAGTGTTTACCAAAATGTCATTAAACATTTTTGTGAGTGGTATGGGAGATGTAGCAACCTCAACCTTGTACCTGCAGGAATGAGCAGGGAAAAGCTGTGTCACCTGGATGCTGGTACTGTTGGGTCCAGATAATATAACCAAAAGCAAGATGTCTTGTTTTCAAAGTGTGCTACCTGAGCCTGAGAGAAGATTCTGCCCTCTGTCTGAAGGCGTGGAAAAAGAATTGCCATTACGTAGTATGATTTAGTGACAGTGGGCATGTAATGCACCACAGGTGTAAACTGCTTTTGCACTGAGAACATGAAATAGAAAGCCCAAGGTCAGTTTGGTAGCCAAAATGAGTTTCTCCCAAAATGAAGAATTGGTAGCTGGTGTGGTGACCACTGCCATGTGCGGTGATGCTGGGGTTGCTGGAGTATCTCTGTGTTTCTAGCAGCTCTGGAGCATGACTGGTTTTAGTGGGACTGGCACAGATGAACACCCACACTTGCATGGTTTGGAAATGAATTTTCAACTTGAACGCTTTAGGACTTCAAGGTTTTAAATGTCCCTCTGAGTGAGCCAACTGAAAAGTCTCATTCTAGGTCAAGGTGGTTATTCAGAGACAGACGAGCTCCTTGGAGATGCACAGGCCTGCGCTTTCTCAGTGCAACTATTTCTCTTGAAAAACTGTTTAGAGCATAATGATTTTTTTTAATCTTAATTTTCTCACTCTGGAGATTTTCTGCTACTTGATCTCAGTTCAGCATTTCCATTGTGGCTTTTCAGCTTCTGTGGATGCAGTAGTTGCAGATGAGTATGGCATGGCGTTATAGCTACAGAAGGCCTTGTTTCTGGCATCATGGTCCCTGTCCTGAGACATCATGGTCTCCTCTCCAGAGAAAGCCAAGCCTCCACAACGATCGTGAGGTCATGTAGTATAAGGAAATGGTCTGGTAGGTTATTCAGGAAATTCTTTATTCCTGGAGTTTGTTTCCTTTTAACTTCAGGATCGCTCTTTGAGGCTGTCCTTTGGTTCATCTTGAACCTCATAATCAACTAGAAATTGAGAAGCTATGCAACGTTTTTTCAAAGTGTTGGCAATTTATTGGATCGTAAATTGGCTGTGTTGAAATTACACTTCCAGTTGGTTAAGATTTAGTGATACTGTACATCAGCCATAGTTTTGCATCTTCCAAATGCAGTTTCCACTATGCTGGTTGGTTTTTGTGACCAGATAGGAAGAAACCCCTACCAACCACCCCACATTTGTGCATCTGTGCTGCAAATGGTTTCCTGTTCCCACGTCTTGGTGGGACACAGCTCCTCTGGACGTGGGACTGTGCAGGTTGCTCTGGAGCTCAGCTGAACTGTGCAGCTGCAGAGGAGGTGGCGAGCTGAATGCTGCTCTTTGGAGCAAAATATGCTGAACGTGTTCAGCTGCAAAGATTAAAGAAGGAATCTCAAAGAATTCCCTTGCCCCAGGAAGAGCATATTGGTTCATTATATCATGGAGAAATATTTGGCAATTAAAGCTAAAATTTATCCACAAAGGAAATAATTAAAAATATTATTATATATTTATGCTAATACATTTAACTGGAGTATATGTATAAGTTCTGCTCAGCTCATAATGATTATCTGCTGTGCAAAAAAGAACAAAGTTACTCTAATTAGCAAGAAATATGAACTGAGATGATTTGCTAGGGAATGTTTTACTGGATTTCAATGTTACAAAGTGTTTGAGATTTGAAAATTAATTTGCTTAATTTACTGTTAGGTGGTATACACATGGATTCCATTACAACTAACATTAAATAATGAAAACACAAGTAGCTAAAATGCAACTGAACTAGTAAGTAAAGCTTGAAATGTAAAATAATGTATTTTTGTAATAATGCTATTAAGCAGCCATTAGTGCTGTGCTAGTGTTATGTAGAAACAAGGAGCAGATCCATATTATTTCTGGCAACCAAATATATAAAACATGAAAGAAAACAAGCAGGAAATGGAAAGCACTCTTGAAGCCAGTTCGCTTGCAGCATTTCCCACTTTTGCTGTAAGCACTGTCATCCCCGGGGAGCAAATAGCCCTCTCTTCTGCAGCGAAGCCAGGCAGTGTTTTCTGGGATGGTGTGCTAGGTGTTTTAGATGGGCTCCCTGCACTTCAGTGAGCCTCCAAACCCCGTGCAGCAGGGAATTAACCTGAACCTGCTCTTGTCCAAAGTGCCAGGTCTTGCTCTGCTGGCACAGTCCCTACCAGGGTACTTCATCGCCACTGTGTACCGGCATCCCTGTATTCATAAAATGTTGCTGAATTGCTTATTCTGCTTTAACTGCTTCTCAACTCAGCCCAGTTACACGGGTGTAACACCTCTAACCTCCTCCTCTCTAATCTTAATGGTAAGCTGTGAAGGAGTTTTGCTAAAACCAGAGGGTTGGTCTGCAAGTTGTCGTCAAAACTTTCCAGGGGAAGGTGGTAAATGTTGCTAGTAGCTAAGGGAGACAAATAATCTTCAGTTGGTATGAGGAAAGGTCAGCTGTGTCATGATCGTAAAACAGATTTTCAAGGTCCTGGCGATAGCATACTTTGTCTTCGTTAATAAATTATTAGAACTGCAAGGATCTTTATTTTTTCTGTCTTTGAGCAATGTTCCCACTGTAATACGGGGGGGGGGAGAAAAAAAAATTCCCAATTTCAGCTTATCTGTATGTTTAAATGTATCAAATCAAGTCCTAATGAATTTTGCGTTTAAAATTTTATATTACCTGGCTGTGTTTAGCATTTCAAGACTGTGCCTTTATTTGGCTTACGTTACTAAGGGAAGTGCTGGTTTGGAGGTTGAGAGCACAGCTGAAACAAGGCAGGGTTAGGTTTTCTTCTGCACGTTATTTCTGATTGGCACAGAAAAGTCATTAAAGGAAAGCTTCAAGAACTGTAAGTTAAAAGTTCATCTAAAAAGTTATTCATCAGGAACAAGAAATGTCTCCTGAACTCTCACCAGATGAGAGTCATGGGGAGAAGAATCATAAAGGTGTCACAGAGGAAAGTTATCGTTCCCGCTGTAACTGAGATGCCCCTGTTTAACATGGATTTTAAGAGATACAGCATACAAAGCTTTTCCCAAATCATAATACAGTTTTCACCCAATGATTTGGGAAAATAAGTTGATAATTTGAGAAAGTTGCCACTTGGATTTGATAATATTATACTGATAATACACACACACACACACACATATTTTAAAAGGGATATGCATGGGTGAAAAGTCAATCTGAGAATCCTTTCTGAATTATTTAGAATATTGACAGGAGGAGGAAACTGCTTAGTAGTTTCCACCATGTCCATAATGCACCATGATCAATAAATACAAGCTCTTCTTAACTTAACCCTCTGATTTATGACTTCATTAATAAAGATGGATGAGATTTCTTTTATTCATTACTTATTTCAAATAGTTTGGAGAAAATATATATTTTAAATCAAATGCAACGGAATTCCTAATGAAGCCAGGGAAGCATGGAGTGAATATGCAAAGAAAGATTATATATACTGGTTCTAGAATAGTTTTATATTGTGGTAAGGGGGGAAAAAAAAATCCCAGCTCAGTCATACCATGTAGGATTTCTAATCACCTAATGTGATAGATAGAACTACGGTTCAATTGCTGAAAATATTTTTAAGATAAAATATCAAGTATTAACTATAGACAGAGTTGTTTTCTGTGGGTGGTGGATGCTATGTAGTCAGTAAGAGCACCCATGGGATTATGGAAGGTGTCAGTATGGACAGATCCTGGAGGTGAGATATCCTAGGAGCATCTGTGTGATTTGGTTTTTAAAAAAGAAAAAAAAAAAAATCCCCAAAAAAGCCCTCCCAAAAAACCTTGACACTTGTCTAAGCTGGGGCACGTTGCCACACAAGTAGGAAGCAGCACCTCTCTGATCCATCTGCTGATCTTGGGTGCTCTGCCTCTAAATGCTGTTGGGTCTCCTGCATCTGGAATAGAACTGGAGCAGAAAATATTATTCCGTAGCTACAAAATGAGGAATGAAAAGTCTGCGATTATGGTTGTGCCCTCAAGTCTGCCCAAAGGGAACTGTGTCTAGGGAGATGGACTGCAGATTTACCTTCAGCTGTGAATGAAGGCTCCTGCCTCCTTTCTGGGCCAGCCACCCAGATGATGCTCCCAGCCCTGAACTGGTGGTACCTGGCAAAGAGAGCCGAGTCCAACCAGCAGTGAGTAGGCAGAGGTGTAGTAGGAGCTGTTGGATCACTTTGCATTTGAGGACATCAGTTTGTTACTTTTTCAGAAGAAATTTTTTATAATTTCTTTTGATGAATGTATAGAATTATAGACAAATCCTACAGTGTTAGTTCAGTCTGAATTAAAGGGTTTGGTTTTAGAGTTGGATGCATTTTCAGCAATCTGTGTTTGCCAAAAGTATCTTTTTAATTTAAGACTTGAATGAGAACTCTTCACGAACTTGTATGTCACTTCGTCAAGAACAAAATGGGAGGCTAAAGAAAGAGAATGTCGAACTGGGTTGGTTTTTTTTTTTTTCAGCTTTTGAGGAATAAAAATTATTCTTCCAATGTTTTTCTTAATATAGTATCTGTTGTAGGAATAAGGGAGGGAGTCAAAAGCAGGTGGAGAACTCCTCTTCCCATGCCCACTGCACTGCTGTGGTGGGGAAGGTTCCTCCAGCTCCTGAGCTGAGAAGAGAGGGGAGAGGGATCCTGGGAAGCTGGATCCCCCCCGTCCGAGGGCATATGCATAGGCTGCTGGGGAGTGGGGAGCAGGGGCCGAGGAGATGATGCGGTTGAGTTTTTCTGGGATGAAGTCAAGTCCGGTTCCCGTGCAGCTCCTGGAGAGGTCTGTCTTTCAAGTGACCTGTGACAAATATTTTTCTTACGCTATCATGGGAGAAGAACAAAGAAATGTTGATGGTTTTGGCTGTTTCCTTTGTTTTGCCTTTTCAATGAAGCTGAGCACCAGCCATACGTACGTGTGCAATCTATGGTTTCTGCATGTGGAAACCCTGTTATGCTGAGCTTGGGAACAGAAGTTCCTTTGGTGTGAAATGGGCTGGGATTTTGCTCTAACTCTTCGCTGTTCAGTTGTTCTCCCTAGTTTGGCATCTGTGCCTGAGTTGTATTTTTGTATATAATGACCTGTTTCTATTAATTAACAACCAGTTGGGAACGAAATTCACAAGAGAAATTAGTGTCAGAACCAGTTTGCAGGAATACCTTCACCTTCTGCTTGATCCCATTTCTGCACTATTTTAAATGTATATAATTTAATTTTAAAAAAATCTGGCGTTAGGTTTTTTAAAGCTAACTGAAAGTCTGTTCTGACATACTGGCAATGAAAATAGTATTTTTTAGTGCAGCAGCTAAACTGACTTTTCACCTAGAGAGGGAACTTCAAAGAGGCTGAAATTCTATTTTTTAATTACATTTTGACTATTGAAGGTGTATTTTTATTTGGCCATTAGAGGCCAAACCCAAGTAGCAGCATTACTATGGATAGCAGCCTTGCTATGGATGCCTCCTGTGCTTGAATATAAAATGGAGCCACTGTATTTTGCTAGTGAGGAAGGAATTCACAGGGGTTTTTTTGCATTGCAGCTTTTAATAAATGAATGGAGCAATATATCTAACATTTTATTATGCCTGTTTATGACTAATGGAGAATGTTCGGTATTCTGAGTTCCTACTGGAACTTTCCTTTATACATTTATGGACGTTATATTTATTTGTTTGTGGATTATCATCACTTCTGGTGTAAATTTCAGGGTATATTAGGCAAGGCATGGAAAAACGCAAATAGCATCTCAGAAGTGATGAAAGTCCATGGACGTGGGGGAGAACTCCTTGGCAGCTTGCTGGAGGTAGAACTAGGACAGCAGACAGTCGAGTTGCTGTGAAGATTGGAATTCCCTTCCTAAATACCTTTTGCCAATGTAATCTGCATTTCTGCCTCCGTGTATGTATAATCACCCTACCTATCCCTCCCGCCCCCTCAGAAGAGGGCTCTACTGGGCTGTGAGGAGCCTAGCTTCATGAATATTAAATATCACAAGGAAATTGCTATTAGCTTGGCCATATTAATATGAAAAGAAAAGCCTGAATTACAATCTGGACCATCATTGAGGTGAAGGTCCCATATATTATTTGTAACTTTGAATCCGACCCAGCTGGTATTCAGGACCTCTGAATGCTGCAAAGCAAATCTGAAGACCAGAGATGGAAGTCCCCCTGTTCTTGCAGGCAGTGTGGGGCAGCAGAAGGATCTTTCCATCGCCTGTGGTGAAGCCCGGATTTTTTTCTTCAATGCAGATTGCTCTCATTTCTTCATTCTGTAAAATCCAGAGGCATATTCATTTTAGATTCCTTACACGTTAATAAATGAACCAGTAAGAATTGCACTGAGAAAGCTACAGCTTCCAGAAAGAAACACTACAATGCATTTTAAAAATATTTGGTAGTTTTTGAAAGTGTTTTAAATAGCAAGACACAGTAGAGTAGGACAGTTTTATTTTATGTAACTGCTAATTTGTGCTCTTTAAATTATTTCCTTTTAGACGGCAAAGCTCTTTAAGGGATGATTACTTCATTCATCTTCAGTCTGTGAGGGCCAGGCACTGAGTGAGAAATTAGAATTGAATGTTTTCATGTATATAGGCTATCACCACGCTGATCCCAGTCCTCCTGCGTTATGCCATCAGTGGTGAAATAAATTTACAAACTTTGACTTGTTTTTAAAAATTATTTTGACAGATGGCATATGCCTGGGCAATTTAAAAACTGACTTTTATTGTGTGTTTATGCTGCTTTGTAAATAATTGCATAGTTTCTTCTGAAGAAGTATCTTAAAAGATGATTATATCTGAGAATGTTCTGCTTAGTTCAGTATATCACAAATCACAGTGTCTTTCTCTTAAAGCAAGTCTTTGTGCTTGTTGTATCTCATTGTACAGCAGCATTGCCTATAATGATTGCTTTCTTTTGTGTTGTACTATAGCAAAGTAGTTACTGAAATCTACGGTGCACTTACCACCTGCCAGATTTCATGCACCAGCATTTTTCTTTTCCTTTTATTTTCCTCCTCATCTCCCTGTCCTCCCCCTGAAAGCATCACACAGCTTGCCTTCCCATTTACTCTGTTGCTTGAAAGGGGAGAGTGGAGAATCAGGGCAAAACTGAAGCTGTACAAACCCAGTAAAGCTTCAAGTATTTGCGAGCAAGAAGGTATTCGTACATCTGCATGAGAAAACTCCAAATACAGTCACAAGGGTGGCTCCTGGCTCTGGGCATTAGCTGATGCCCGGGGTACCCCACCGGTATCAATTTGTCCCATAGAATGGTCTTACTTTGATTAAATTGATTAAATATATTTATATTACTTATTATTCTCTAATTTCATCTGTTCCTTGTTATCTCTGCTGTACTAAATGTCTGCTTCACAGCTCGCATCTGCATGTCTTTGCTCTCCATTTCTCTTTTGATCAGGTGTAACCATTCTGATTTATGATACAGATTTTCTGTGACAACACATGCTTTGCTGGCCCTCATCATGGCCCTCATCCTGCAAGGTCTCTGCCTTCAGAAGTACCCTCTGAAGTCAATGTGAGTTGTGAAAAGTTCGTGCATGTAGGATAGATTTTTATATTATCATATGTCATTGATCATAAAGTAAGATTTGGAGTTTGGTCTTGCTTATTAAAACATAATAAAATGATGCAAAATCAATACGGGAGAGGAAATTTAAACCCACTGTGCAATGTTCAGAGTTAATATTTCACCTTATTTATATGAGTGCTACATCATATTGAAGAAGGAGTTATACATTACGCTACTCAAGCGGGGGATGTGATGTAAGTTATTTCCTTGTCCTATGAAACCAGAAAAATTGCAACAATGGTTTTGGAGAGTCACTCAAGAGAGTAAGTAATGTTTTGGTTGAAAGGACAACTGGATGTTATCTGCCAATATTTATGTCTTGTAGGAACAAAGTTCCTTTGCTACTCTCTGGAAATGTGGACTGCAGGTAGAAAAATCAGAGATTATCATTGTCTCCATTCCCTCTTAAGCATAAATCCAACTGAAAGTTAAACACCTGGAACTTGACTTGAATGGCTGCATAAGTTGGAAGTCCATTGCCTTAATTTGTGGTGAACATAGGTACTTCTCTGATCTTTTCCTTTGGCCCTTGAAGTCACCTAGGTGCAAAAGCTCTTCCGTTGCCAAGTTCCTGAAATGCCTTAGTCTTGATTCAGGAGCCGTCTCTCTCCCAGGCTGGAATGGAGTCTCCCTGCTTACCTGCCTCTGAGTGCTTGCCCCAGCAACAGAGTGGGCTCTGCAAAGTCTGCAACAGCCATAGAACCGTTCGGCATCTGAAAAACATCTATATCGTACAGACCTCCTCTATCCTGAGGGCAGTGCTTCAGCGGTGTGCCCTCACCCACCTTCTGAAATTGTTCTCCCATGCATAAAATAATTAAAAACTTGCTTTGTTTGAGAGAGGAGGAAGGGGATGCTGCCGTAAGCGTTACTGGTTGGTGGAGATGGTGCTTTATGAGGGATATGGGGGGGTCCTCTGCCTTCAGGGTTTTCTGTGGCCTGACAAACACATCTGCTGGAGGTGGTAGGCTCCACTCCAGGAGGTCAACACGTAGAGGTCATTTGGCTTTATTCCCAGTGAGAAGTTATTTTGACCCAGAGCATTACACTGCACTTCACTGCTAGAAAGATAAAGACAACTTACGCTCTCCTGAGATCTGCATAGTTGTTAACATGTCCTATAAACAGACTTTGCCTGTGAACGTGGAAGCAAGGCTGATAATTATATTTCCAGGACAGGAACTGTGTTAATACGTCTTCACTGATGTGCTGGACCTCCAAGACAGACTTAAGAACAGAACAAGCATGATTTCAGCTGTTTCTAAACTAATTTCTTTACAGCTTATCACTACAGGTACCACCTTGTGAAACCCAAACCTCGGCAATTACATTCGAGTGCTGTCGGTACTGTTTGGAGCTGTAAAGCACTTCATGAGTTTCTGTGTGCATGGGTTTGGATGTCAATCATGGCAAGTGGTTGTCAGTTCTGCCTTTTATTTTGGGCCTTCACACAGCTCTCCACCAAAACTAGGTCATTACACTGAAAATGTGGCCGTCTTTTTTTAAGAAAAAAACCCTGAGAGCTCAACTGTAGCTGGTGTCCCAGCTCCTATTTCAGATAGGATAAATTGTACCGTACATCTTGCCACTCTCGAGTCATACTCTCTTTTTGAAATATCCATATGTTTGTATCTGAACTTCCTCCTTGCTCAGATGCTTGCGGGGGAGGAATTGAGTATTTGCAGGTTTCCCTCATCGTAGAAATGCAACAGCCACTCACAGAGCCAGCTTAATCTCCAGGTGATTTTAAAGTGTCCAAGCAATTCCGAAGACTGGGGAAGTGCATAGATGCCTTTGAATCCCTTGAAGGAGTTAGAGTGCCTTTTAGCCATGGCTGCACGCCATGGTTTCCTTGACACAAAAAAAAAAAGGTCCTGGGTGAAAACAGTATGAAAGGCCGGAACATTTCATGTAGAGATGTCTGGGCACAACAAAATTGTTGAAGCTATTCAGCAGCTTTGTAAGAAACTGCAGTGTGATTTAATGGCATTCCAAAATGTGAAATGAGAAGTGAATCTTTGCTGTGTTAGATGTTCATGGCAGAGGTGTGTAGGGCACATGTATCACCTAGGGGCTTTGGTCAACTTTGAGCTCCAGGCTGCGACGTCTGTGCCGCCAGCAGTGTCTGATTAGGCAGCTGAGAACAAGCCTGAAAACTGCATTCTCCTGTTGTCATACCAGTCCATGTGTAGACGTGCCGTTAAATGATGACATATGCATTTCATTAGATTTCTTTAAATTTAATCACATCGCATGCGCTGATGCATAGTGGTCAAAATTGGTGTAAGTGACTTTTGGGGAAGATGAAAGGAAACAGCAGTTAAGTGAGAGTGGGCATGAGTTAAAAGAGTAACGCAGCTTCTGACTGCACAGCCATATAATCCAATAACTCCTTGGATTATTGTTTGATGACTTTACATCTTGTTAAGTCCTCTCGTATCACAGAAGCACTCAAAACATCACTTTAGTTGATCGTCTGAGAAGTCCTAAAGGAGACCATTAGTTACTGTAAGGTGATTTAATTTGCATCCACTGATGTATGACTTTCACATTTGTCCCCATGCCTTCTCTGATTGTAACGACGCAAACATACTCTTCTTGTTTTACGTAACCCAACTTTTCTCCCTAAAATGTGATGTAGTCCTTGACTGCTGATCTGTAGAATCCTACAATAATCCCCTTATAATAATATTATCTCTTGAACTGCCTGTTCAGAGGCCTTAGGAACTGCAGAGTGCTCCTAATTACCTTCTCTGAAACACTGTTTATTCCATTTATCTTTTTTCTTTCTTATTTTTCAGTGTCACCATGGTATCTGTTTGTTCTCATCCTCTCTTTTCCCCCCCGCTAATTATAGATAGGGGAAATAAAAATCTAACCTTGCTGGAAATTCATTAATATTAAAATATTCCCCAGATAAGCCTGTAAATCTCTAAGCTGCATAGTTTGTCAGTACCTTACTCAAGAATTCACCTTTGGTGTGAATGCAGATCTGCAGTACAAATTAGTAATCATTTCTTGCATATTTAAATTTACTTTTCAACTTGGAAACCTGAACAAAATTTCTGTTTTCATGCTGAGAATTGGCAGGGATGAACTGTTCCAATCTTAAGGCAAAATGAACAAATAACTTTTAAGAAGTTATAATGTGAATGTGTCCTTTTAACAAGAACTCAAAGTTATTTGCTACTGCTATTATAATCATTATAAAATATACATGTAACGCTAAACAAATACAGTGGGTACAGAGGTCAGTGCTCTAAAAACTAAGAATTAGACAGCAGTATCCTCACTCATGGGACTTTTCAAGATGATTTCTTTGGGTCTTTTTGAGTAATATGAGATGGACATTTGGCCCTTTGCTATAGGTCTGTCAGCTTTTCTTTTGATTAAAACCTACAAATTTAATAAGAAAAAATACAAACAAAATAACCCAGCTGAAATTACATTCTGAATTATTTAGAATTGCACAGGAGATGAAAGCTGCTTAGAAACTTCCAGGTTGGAGATAATGCATCATGATCGATAAATGAATACTGTGCTTCCTAAACCCAAATATATTTGGCATACATTATTAAAAAGGTATAAAATTGTCTGATTTCATTATTAATGCAAGGTTATTCTATAGCTTATGTGTATTGCTAGGGAGGTCATACAGTACAAAGTTAGCATTTGGATTCATAGTTTTTATTTTTTAATTATTTTAAAGGATTGTAGAAAACCAGATTTTGATCTTCACCTTCCCTTCAGTTTTTCTGTCTCAGTTAAGTCCTTGTCATTCTTTGGAGGGAAATGTGGGACTGGAGGGGTACTAAACAGTTCTTATATTTAGGAGTGCTTGGGGAATGTATACCTTTGTAAAGACCATCCCTAAGAAACACTCCTTCCATTACAAAGGAAAAGGAGAATAGACTCATAGAATGCTTTGGGTTGGAAGGGACCCCTAGAGGTCATCTAGTCCTACCCCCCAGCAGGGAGCAGGGACACCTTTAATCGGAGCAGGTTGCTCAGAGCCTTGTCCAACCTGGCCTTGAATGTTCCCAGGGATGTGGCCTCCACTACCTCTTCATAGGCAGATGAAAAGCAGGTGTTGACACTGCACTTGCATTGTTCGTGCCTCAGTGCGTTTGTACAAACGCACATTTTTTAAAAATTTGCAAGCTTCAGCAGTTCTGTTTTAACATCTTTAGGATGCCTGGGTTGGTTGGGTCAAGCACCTTCTAGCACTTTCTATATGACATATTTTTCTCCATAAACCACTCTGTTCTTTCCCCTCTGTATCTACCCTCATCTCTTCTTAACAGAGGTTGTAAATGTCAGCATATCTTACCGGTAGTTTGCTCTTCGAGGCTGCCTGGCTGTGGAGTAAAATTCTAATGCTTGTTATGTCACGGCTGTTGACTTTGCTCCTGTCATCAGCTAATTCGCTTTAAAGCTATTTTTCCAGTCATACGAAATATCTGTAGGTATCTATAAAGTTTTGGATATATTTTCAACTATTTTGTCTTGCAGGAAGTCCACAGGCTCAACTGTAATGGGAATCCCACTGTGCCAGCATTTCTTGACATAACTCTGCCCAGACAGACAGCGCCTGCCCTGAAGACATTGCCTTGTGAGTACAAATAAGAAAGCCACAGCATGCTGAACTTATGCAGAGGATGGTAGTTCATTATTTTCAAAAATTTATATGGTTTATATGACTGTAGATGCAGCTAGAACTCTGACCTGGGCTCTGTGCATCATTTAAGGGTTTACATCTTTACAGGCTACTGTTACTTTACAGGTTGTATCTTGGGGTTTTGCTTGATTTTTACTTTCTCTGCCAAACTGTTGGAAGTCCACATGTTTACTGCCCTGAAATATGTGCGTTGCCTTTAGTTGAACTGTTTGGAAGAACGCTATGGAATGAGAGTGGAGGGATTCTGTACAACTTTGCAACTGAAAATTACTCTTTTAGGGAGAAGAGGTATAGTTATTCTGTATTTCCCACTGTTCAGAAATAGTAGGTTAATTTTTTTCACTGACTTTTTCTAAGTTACAGTAACGTATCTCTTACTGCCAGCTAGATTAGAGAGGTGTCCCATGGAGTGCAAATCCATCTCTAGGGAATAGAGAGACCCTATTCTCATGTGGACAATGGACTTTACCCTCTTCTCATAAACTCCAAAGCAATGAATTTACTTGATTCTTTCTACTATGGAAATACTCACTGTTGCACGTCATTCCAAGAGACTGTCTTGAGATTCCAGTACTTGATAATCAAGCAAGAAATACTAAGAACTGTTTTCCTTACAAGTAACATGATCTTTTTATAAACTTCTTAAATTTCATGTCAACTTTTGTATTTTGAAGCTGTGCCTCTTAGGCAATTTGACTCCCACCTTTTTTTTTTTTTTTTGTTCCTGCAGAGCATAAATCTTGTGAACTTCTCTGAAAGATCCAATTTCCAGGTCTCTCCTAGTGATAGTTGATGGGCTTGCAAATCTTATCCAGGATTGTTCACACATAAACTTAAAAAGCAGGTGAAATGGAAACTTTTAAAACTTCATACTTTGCTATGAAATGGATAGGTGCAGTGAAGCCTTTTGCAGATTTAAGTGTTTTCGCTTCCTATATAGTGTGTGAATTATCCTGAATCATCAAAAATAACTGTATCTGTGCTAAAACTTTCAAAAACAAACAAGAAAATGTGAACAGAGGTAGAAGCATATCTTGTAATACTGTTGTTTTTTTATTAGTGTATGCAAACTGATGCTTATTGTGTTAAAAAAGATTATCACAAGAAAACAAGAACCATTTATATATCTGTGTATGTATATATTATATACAGCATGTCAGGTGAGATGGAGAACATGCAAAAAGTGGCACCTCCACCATTAGGTTGCTTCATTGCTTGTCAGTCCCAGCAGTGGTCTCTGTGTTCCTGTTATTAGGTGCCCAGGCCACTTGGAGTATCTTCTCTTTTATAGGCTTCTTGTATCCTTGTATCCCTCTTGTTTGCTAGAAAGGTGAGGTGAGGTCAGAGTCACCTCTTTACGCTGGTAAAAGTCGGTTTATTGAAAGTCAGTCAAAATGCTGCAATTCAGTTAAGTATAATAGGAAGATTATATCTTTTTTTATTATTCTATTTATGCAGATTTAAAAATTATTTATTATAGCACAATAATTAGTTTTTTTCTTAATGCTTTAGGTAGCATCTGTGTGCTTTTACAGGATGCTATTATTAATAGAAACACCAGTGCTAGCAGAAATAAAGAAGAAAAGATGCATCTTCCTTTCCATTATCAGCTAGCTCCTTGAAAGTACTTTCAGCTGTTACATCTTCTCAGTAGTCACTGCCATCATCTAAGTCAAACATAAATACAAAAGAAAGAATAAGCAGCACTTACTTATCTTTTTCACCTAATTTATTTTGTGGTTCCTTTTTATAGTTGTGCATCCTACTTTATATTTTGTATGTATTATTGAAACTGTGAAGTCATCGGTAAGCATGCGGATGAAACCAAATTTCAAATGTGGTGGGTAAAATTGATTGAGTGTTCTTACCAGAGATAATCAGTTCCAAGGTCTCTGGCTGTTCCAAGGCCACAACCCTTGCTGGAAATAGAATGCAGCAATAAAATGAAAGAAACCAATGATTCAGCCTTAAAATTCCAGAAACCTGAGAAGAAATACGTTTCAAGCTTGCAGCAGTGCTATGTGCACGTAAGTTCCTTTTTTTTCATTACAGATGATTTGGAGCAGATCTTGTATAAAATACATCCCATTCAGAATGCAGACACTGTAATCCTTATCTCTGTCAACATTCATCCCAATCCTATCATCTATTAATCTGCTACGTAAACCATAGAATAAGATCGCCATGGGCTGTGTTCTTCCATCTTTACCTACTGTTGGCTGGTCAGCAAGAGGGCTTGAGGGAGATGGACCCTGGTACAACGCTTCATGAATTACTCAAACCAGGAGGAGTGTGCAGTTGAGCAAGATCCACTTCTGGATGGATTCCACATGAGCTACTTTTTAAAAATAAAATAGCCTGGAGGTTCAGTCCCTGGAAAGCTGTCTGTTTCTGGTAATCCATCTCTCTACGTGCCTATCTCTATGTATAGTCCCATACGTTTTTGGTATGAGAATACTGTTGGAAATATATTCTGGGAGCCTAAACAAACAAAATGGGAGAAAGAGCTCTATATAGGACTAAGATCAACCTTTGCGTAAGGACACCTTTTAATTTCTGTGAATGCTGCTCCTTTCTGCTCTTGTCTTGCACTTCTTGGGATGCATAGGCTTAATTGGTTGCTTTTAAAAATTCCTACTGGTATCAAGGTCTTGGAAATGTTGGCAAAAGATCCCACTTAGGTTCCTTTGTTCTAAGATTGACAGTCTAAGTCTGGCAAATCTGTCCGCATAGCTAAAACTCCCCCAAATTCTGTGTGAATTGATAGCTCTGACCTGCACCTGCTTGATTTCTGCAATGACTTTATGTGGTAATCAGAATTGTACATAATTTTCCAGATGAGCTTTTAGTAGCATCTTTCCCATTGCCAGGGTGCCTTTCCATGATTTACGCTTCGTTCCCGTGTTTGCCCAGCGCAGTGCTTCTTGCTAGCGGACAGATGGTTTTATTATTTCCAGTCACCGCAAGATCTCCCGTATGATTTCTGTATTCAACAATGATTTCCATGTTTATTTTTGGTGCCCGGATTATTGCCTTGCTTTTGCCAGCACTGGGCCGTCTGTATCCACCCATAAACCAAATCTACTCAATCACTGTGTATCTGGTGGTTCTGCAGTATTTTACTATTTTTGTGTTATCGTTAAAAGTAGTCATTCTGGAAACCAAACGCTTCTCTGCCTCATTTGTATGCCAGATAATTCCAACATGCTGACCCAGCAGTTTTCCTTTAGATGCTTATTTTCTCTCTAACATTTTGCTGTTTGTCAATATCTCCGGCCTTGCCTAAATACGAGAATATTTTAATTTATCCATGTAAATTCATATTTTTCTGCTTTATACTTGCATAGAATATACAGCTTTTTTTACAGTACAAGTAGGACTCATCTGATGGCCCACCACCATTTTTTCCCTTTGAGTAATAAACTAGTTAGACAGACTAGAGAAAATATATTTTTTTTTTTCCCCCCACCGTTAAATCTATGCCATTCATCAAGTAATGTGGTTCAATATTTGTGTTCACACAAACATTTTCTCTTTTAATACTGATTTCTCTCTTAACATTTGGGGTTCTTCTGTAGTACAAAATCCAGTTAGAGCACTGTCATCACTTGAAACAGATAATGTGATTTAGTCTATTAGCGTAGATGGGTACCGTGTTATAACACTGCCCCTGAGTCAAGTTACATTTTAGACACAAAAATAGGAATGATTAGGTAACATGGTTAAAATGCGATTTAGTTATACCTCAGTTGCAAAACATTTTTAGCCTGGGCAAAATACGATCTTTCTGGTGCTCAGGTAGAGTGTTTATTTTTGCAGCAATGCTGAGCGTGTACTGAGGCTAGGATAGCAGCTCCCCTACAGTCACTGTGATTTATCAGATAGCCATTAGCTATAAACTGCTTGTTTGCTCTTGCAAATGCTCTGGAAATTATCTATTAGCAGCCTTTATGAGTCCTCATATCCTCAAAAATAAATTTAATCTAGATCCGATTAACACTATGGCCTCATTCCATCGACTGTTGTCTTCTGCATGGACTGGAGATGACTTACGCTTGAAGAATAGGTATCCACCACTTACCTTGTCTTCTGGAAGAGGCCTCTCAAAATCAATCTCTTTCAACAGAAGGGCCACGGGTTGTTTTATACCTAACCTAGAAACTACTAGGAATTGAGACAGATGTAAAATTAACATCCAAGTGCACTATCACTAGAAACGATCAAAGAAATGTAGTGGAGCTCCTATTTTATTTTTCTACTTTATATTTTTAATTTTTATGCTGAGAACTTCCATTTCCTCATTCTGTCAGACTGTGAAGTATTCATTTAATGAATATTTACAATGCCTTGAATAAATTGCTGCCCAGAGTACTCCCTCAAAATTACTGTTCTTCATCAATAGGAAAATACAGTCTCGCTAAATACCAATACGTGTTTCTCGAACCGAGATCATGAAGCGCTTTCAGTCACCTTGGAATTGATTTGATAAATACATTGTTCCAGTTAGTAACCTGATATGTCTTTTAAAAAATTGAAAGAACTCTAATCCATGTAAATTACAGGAGATCAATGTCTTTTCCTGAGCAATTCAGCCGTCCTTTCTGCCGTGTTAGCAATGATCGGCCGTAATGGGAGTGCTGGGAAGGAAAGACAAAAAGGCAAAAATGTGAGATGCCTGTAGACAAACCTTTTTTCAGCATCAGAAATAAAGCGCTGGAACTTGGCTCTTGCTTCAGGACTGTGAGGCTGGCGCTTCTGCGCCGCTCCAACCATGCTTGGTGCGAATCACTGGCAATCGGTGGTGGAACAAGTGAGCAGAAATACCCAGTGTCTTGTATGGTGACACCAGGCCTCTCTGCTTCAGCTTTTTTTCTCTCTCTGATACCAGTCACTAGTTGTGCTGTCCCCAAACTTGAGTTTTGGCATAGGCTTCTGAACAAGTGTTGATTTAGCAGCATACAGAGAAATATATCAGCTGATGTCTTCATGGGGTGGCTTGAGGTACATCTTAGCTGACTTTGGGTTTTTTTTTTCCTTTGGTTTCCTGTGGGGGGGTGGGTATTCTGTAAAGTATTTCTGACCTGCTCCATCCCTAGCTCCAGAATATTGTTCCAGGTCTTTATTTTCAGTTGAGACATCCAGTTAACTTGTGTTTATCATTGGATGTACCTGTCTTTTGATCTCATGTTTTTGGCTTTTTATCTGAGCACCGTGATTAGATTGCTTCTTGAATGAAATCCAAGTCTTCTGTGCTGCACTTGACGGTTTCCAATAAGCCTACATTTCTGATTCATGGATACCACAGCTATAAAATTTGGCACAGGATAATTTTCCATAGCAGTAAACAGAATGAAAATCCAGAAATCAAAACGACTCTTATAGGCAAAGGTTGTTGCCCCTTGTGCTCTTTTTATTTCTTTTCTTTTTCTATTTCACAGGCATTTGCAGAACTTGGCTTCCCTGTTACATTGTACTACATCCCAGTTTCATTTAAGAACAGAAAATACCTTTTCATTCATTCAACCATGAAGCTATTGCTGTTAGAAATGGATTTTTCTCTAAACATCATCCCATGTAGTCAGGTCTGGATCACATCAAAACAATCTGCTTGAAAAGAGCCGTTGTAATGCTGCCTAACCTTTTGTTTCTCCTTTGCCATCAGAAGCTCTTCCACCTATTAAGTACCTCAATAAGGAGTCCTTCTAAATCCTCAAATCTTACATATCTTTATATCCTTTTTCTCAGTACACACAGTTTGCAACTTCAGCTGCCTCTGATGTCTGTTTTTATATAGCAGATCACCGCTTCAGAGTAAAAGTGTTTCGCAGTAACATCCACGGTCAGTCCAAATTATCCGTCCTCTCCATTCATTTTGATGGCTGCTTACATTTTCTCCTTGGAAAATTTCAATAGCCTTTCACAGTTCCTCTTCTGCCTGAACACAAACGTCTTTTTGATTTATCAGCTTTTTTATTCCTTTGCTTTTTTCTCTCCTTTGTAACCTGTGTAACCAACTTCTCTTTTCAGAGTTATACTGTAATCCAAGCGGTATCCAATCTAACGCTGTGTGATTGTGGAAATGCCTTTTTTCCAATTGCAAAATGTGGAGTAGCATCCAGACAGAGCTGCTTTGCTTTGAGGTGAAGCATTAATTCCAGTTATTTAAACTTTCCTTCAAAATTAACAGGAAGAGCAATCAGTATGTGAAAATAAGGTATGGTTTTCAGTTTATATTACATTTCCTGACTTCACAGAGTTAAATCAAAAAACGCCACTGTGGTAAATGTAGATAGGGAACACGAAAACAGAAAGCCCAAGTACAGTGGCAGAGATGAGGGCAGAACAGGGAGGGTTGGCGAATAGAGGGACTTCGTCCTGCTCCCACCAGGTGAACTTGGTGCTTTAATCCTTCCTAGGCTGAGACGAGCACCAAAGAGTTAATAAACCATTAAAAGACCTTAGGCCTGGCAAAGGAAACGGAGATGAATGAATAGTTAGCAGCAGGCTGGTAGAACAGTAGGAGCTGCTTGAAGATCGTGCTACTTCTTAACACAGCAGTGGTGCAGAGTCTTTGAATGAAACTAATTGAGTCTCTTGCAAGGAAAAATTCGTGTCTAAGGAAAAAAAAAAAAAGCCTTTGTTGTGTTTTACCTTTTGTTTTGTTCAGTAAGCTCTGCAGTCTGCCAGGAGAAGAGGACATTGCAGGGGCTGTTCCAGTTGGCAGTGCTGAGTTAAGGAGCTGCATCCATGGGATGTGACTTAGGGTTAGCAAACCCACATGTTCCCAGCAAACCCACGTGTTCCCAGTAGTCGCCAGCTGGGCAAATGGGCCACCTCTGGAATGAAAGCTGTAAATGGCAGGGGCAAGCATGGGCTTGCTTATCAGTCACAGCTCTGTTTGAGGTGCTAAACTGTGAGCAACTGGAAGTGTAGTAGTAAATCAAAAAGAAGAATGATACAGAATTATGATACAATGATTTTTATTTTTTTTTTTTTTAGAAGCGGTTGGAAAGTTGAAAAGTAACATCTGCGTTTCCAGACTAAGGTACCACAGTTATCAATTTCTGTTAAGACTATTTATTACTCTTTGTATGTGAACTTGGTTTCTCAGCCTGTCTGTTAACATCTCTTCCTCCTTATTCTTAACTATGGGAATTAAGCAAACAGGATAAAACTTGCATCATTGCGGTGGAAGTTCTTGCCAGCTGCTGCCATGTTATTGAGCAATAGATCATCAGGATGGTAGTGCATTTGTGATGATGTATTGCATTGATGCATCATTAGGGGAACTGTATTCTTTGATGTATTAGTCAATAATAGCCCTTAGGAGGAAAATATTTTGAAAAGACAAACTCCAAAATCTTATTTTACAAGTTATCCATAAATGCACTGTAATGGAAGATATTGACCACTCATGTTCTTATGGTATCTTTCTGTGTGTGAAAGTGTATAGCAGGTGACTTGTGAAATCACCAGAAGCTGTTCTGCACATTTTCAGTATAAATAGGTATACAAGGAAACAGTGGTAGAAGGAGAGAGGAAAGCATCTATCTTCACTGAGCGAGGGAAAAGGGCAGAGAGGTCTTCCTAAGGATGACGTTTTGCCAGCCCAGTTCAGGTGTCTGGTGGACTGCTCTCGTGGAAGATTCTTGCAGGATTTAGACTTGAAATCTCTAACAGACTGTGTAATGATCCTTTTAGTTTTCCATTTAAGTGATTTTTGAACAGAAACAATCTTAACATACCATCATCATCTGTCTCCTCTGTCTCTAATTAACATCCTGTGCTGATGATTACAATTTCAGTCTGTGGCACAGCTTTGTTACTTATCTAGGTAATTGCTATACCTATAGATGCATCTGTTAGAAGCAAATTGAAAGGGATAAATGGAGCTTAATATAAAGCAGTCATTACCTGGGTAGGTGTGAATCTGAAGTACAGGTGAACAATCACAAGTGTCAAACAGTACACATAAATGTGTTTCATTTACCATTCTCGAAACCCTTGTTTGTACTTTTTCCAATTTTCGAGGATAGACAAAAATACTCCTTATCGTGTAGAGATAAGAATTTAACCTTTAATATGCAAATGAGTTAATAAGTATCACGACCTTATTAAAACAAAGTGCTTTTCCTCCATTCTTGGCTCTTTAAAGAAACTCCATTTAAGCAAGACTGACAATAAAATGATTGTTCCTCTGTGGTTATGCAGGCAAATAAATAACTTAGTACATGACTAATCTCATCTTAGGCAAAAATCTTTTCTAGTGAGCAATTTTTCAAATACATTTCTTAATTGGCAAAGATGTATATATGTTTTTTTCTAAGTTGTGTAATAGCTAGTGAATAAATGGGGAAACATGAAATACCAAAGAAGATAAATATTTGTGAAGTGCCAAAAGGTTAAATTAACATTTATTTGGGACTTTTAAAGCAAACATTTTCATAGTGATTTGATAACTATGAATGAAGATTTATAAGCTCTTCTTGGTATTAAGCATTTTGTAGTGCAGGGCTCCTTTTGCGAGCTGGTTCTTTTCCAGCAGCGGCTGCCTTAGTGTTCACATTCTGAGTGATATCCAAATCTGCAAGACTCGTAATTTGGAGATGGTGATGTAGAGTTTCCATCTTTGATGTCTCATCAGTTTGAAGAGCATGAAAATGAGCTTTCACACTGTATTTTGACCCAAATAACGTTAAATAAGAGGAAAAAAGAATTAGCTATATGTCCATATTTATTTTACAGTCATAAGACGTTTGTTGTATATAACAGGTATTTAGTTTGGAGAACTGTAATTTTATTGAAACCAGTTTCCATATGTCTGTTCTTCACTAAATGAACCTGAACCTATATCCAGGATCCACAACAGCCTTCTTGCAGACAGGAAAGGTCAGGTCCGGAGCTAAATTGCAATAATCCATCTGCCTTGAAAATCACATTGAAATGGACAATGGTTCAAAATATTGCAGCTTTTCTATTTCAGAGGATTAATATGTAATATCTTATCCACAAAGTTGACATCGAGAATAAATTGGATTCTGCTGCTGATTGAAAACACAAAAGTTTAGCTACCAATGTCAGGTCGGTCTGCATTTTCAGGTAAATTATGTATTCCAGAAGAAGCAGAAAGGGAAGAATAAGTTTCTGTGGTCAAATTGAGGGTTGGGCCTTAGAAGCTGCCAGCAATTTCTATTTGCAGTTTGACCACAGCAAATGTCATGATCCTATATCTTAAACCAGTTTTGTATATATTCTTTGCAGCTGACGCAGTCCTTTCCATTACATGGGAATAAAGAAAAATGTGACTGATCACCCTGTGGAAACAGGGGCAAGAAAAATAAGAAGCTGCATAATCTAATACAGTTCTGACATGACAAAACCAGTTTCACTTTCCAAATTTTCTAACTAGTACACTACAACGCATGGAACACACCTTTAGTCTGGAAACCCACGTATGGTAAGTCAGGTGGACCTTCCTAATTGATCTCTGTGCTCTGAGAACCCACTCCAGCCCACTGCATGAAGGACGAATTTTCAGCAGATCTCCCTTTCTCATTTACTGTATTATGCTTGCCTTGAACTTCTGGAATTATCACCTCCTGGACATAGAAGTCAGTAAGAAACCTCAAACAGTTCCTCAAATCAGAATGAAAGACTGGAATCTCAGAAAAAAACCTGAAATTGAAAACAAAATACATCTCCTCAATTCATATGAGTGTCTTGCTTCAGTTGTCCAAGAACATTGCCATTCACTTTTGACACTCTCGCGGTTGCTATAATTAGTGTGTTGCCCAAATTGAAATGTTGTTTTACAGAAAAAGTCTCAGAAATTTGTCAGAACTGTCATTCTTGCAAAAAGTTTTGGCTTGAGAGTGTCAGCATTTTCTGACTAAAATGATTTGTAGAAACAAAAAAATCCTGACACCAGATTTATTAATGCTTTCCCTCAGTATCAAGCCAACAGGAAGAAAATTATGATTCAGAGAGATGTGCTTGAGACACAGTAGTTCTCAAGCTGTCCCCGAGGACACTGTAGCTCTGCACTAGTGTAGGTCTTTTCAAAAAACCCTAATGCAGCTGCTAACATATAGGTCACATTCTTCTCTCACCTGAAAAATCACTACAGAGTTTGACCCCATAATAATGAAAGTAATCCCGGTGAAACTGAATTTTTCATCTGTTGATTACTGATCTGATAGCTTAAATCATTTTTGAACTAAATTAACAAATTCTTTTAATCTACTTTTCTCTATTTTATTTATCATTTAGCAGATGGGATGCAAAAAAAAAATTCATCAGGTTAAAAGAGAAAACTATGTCCCTGATCAATGTTTACCTTTCTGTTTAATTTTGAAATTATCTTTAGTGTCTTGGCTCTCCAAAGCAGATGGGCTGTAGGCTTGCTGTAAATCAACCTTAAAGTAGCTGTCTCTCTTAATGCATTGGGTTGTAAAATGTAGGTGCTACTGGAATCATATGGAGTACACGGTGCATCTTTCCCATTTTTGCTATCACTTCATTATTACTTTTTCACATCACTGTTTGTAATTTCAATGTGACTTAATTTAGTTTTCCTAATAACTAAACTGTGATCCTATGTTGCTTGCAAAATGTTTCACTCGGTACCTTCCTATCACGGCTTCTGTTGCGGTGCCTGAACACGCAGTCTTTACCTGCTGCCTTTATCCGAAGCTCTTTTGATTCTGCCTTTTTTCCACCAAACAGTTGTCGTCGTTGCCAAGTAGCAAACAGATGCTATCCCAGACAAATCAGCAAATTGTCTGCTATTTAACAGCGACAAAAGATGACAGCACCGATACAGCACAGGACATGCAAATCTGAAGATGCAGCTAGAACTGTTCCCTAAGGTTTTTATAATTTTACTAATTTAAATATTTTTATTCTTTGTGGGTTTGTAATACGCTACTGCCCCTGTTTTTCTTGCCCTGTTTTTAGCACTTTTTGTGTAGCAGTACAATATTTTCTGTAACCTGCAGGCTAAAAAACAGGCTGGGAAAGGAAGATCTGAGCTGCAGATGGATTACATGAATAACTTGGGACAGAACAGTCTGTGAGTCGTATAAAGTTATCCATCTCCTGATTTTGCCAGGAGCTCATCATTCCATGATCTGTTACAGTAAAAGAAATGTATGTAAAAACTTTGATCAAATGAGTAAGAACTTTCTGTTTCCAGCAGAGAGAATGCGATCCTTAGATTGTATTTAACTTCCTCATTTTGCTTTTGTTTCCATTGTGCCTTTGGGTCAGCTTTGAGCTTGATGCTGAAGATTCTAATTCACTATTTTTGGATTTCTGAAGTTGCACAGTAATGTTTTCTTCATCATGTCATCGAAGTCACCAGTTTTGCAAGTAGGTCTTCATTTGGTATTTTTAGGAAGGGCTCCATATGTGCAATATAACGGCTAGAACATATCAGGAAATAGAGAGGAAGCTTAAGTTCAGATCTGAAATTATCACCTTTGAGTTTTGCCTGAATTAAACAGCTTCCTTTATGTATCACTTCCTCCACTTACCTTGTGTGTGTTTCACCAGGAGGCAAGGAGCATCTTGAATGGCTGCAGTTTTACCAAAACTGGGAAAAATACAAAACAATAAATACGGTTTGGTTTTGTAAATACAACTAAGAAGCAGGAATAAAATTAAATAATTGGGGGGAAAAAGTCACAGTTTTGGGGCAGCTGTAAGGAAGAAAGTTACCCAGATCTCCGGCAAACTAATACGAGTCCTTTGCAGGCAACATGGGAACTCGGGGAGGAAAAAAGGGAAAACGTGTGCTCAGCCACTATAAAATGGGGTTAAGCTGCTATAGTTTAGCTATTTTTTTCATTGTAATTATTCAACCACTTTTAAAACCACAGTCTTAGAATTTTGTAGCTTTTGTAGCTTTCTTTGAGGAAAAATCATACTGTTTCTTACTAACAGAAAGCCTCATACTGACATTCCTCTCTTTTTCCAAAGGTTTACCTGTTTTTACTTGCTCGTGCATTGAGCCAATCTGCAGGGAGAATTATAATATATTAGATATACCAAGCCAGCTCATTTTTCTTCTGTCACTTTTGCCATGATTAATGATAGGGAAAGTGTGTTTAACTCTGTTCCAAATGACACTTCTGGTATTGCTCAGTGCTTGGATTTTTTTTGAGTCTGTTATCATTAACTAAAAATAAATTCAAGTTAAATTGCAAAGGCAGATAAAACTATTTCCTTCTCTTTCTTGTTTATTCTTGTTTTGTCCTTTTGGAATGACTGCATTTATGCATTCAAATATTTTGAACATTTCCAGCAATTATGCAATTAAGCAGCATTTAAGCTCACTACATTTTATAAATTTAGGATGATATATTGATATCTTCTTAAGTGGACAGTTTCAAACTCATAATTGTTAATGTACTGAAAGAGCTCTGGGCCCTGAGGTGACTGGGAAATGAAAATCTGTCTCCCATCTGATAAAACTAGCTTTAAAGAGAATCAATACCTCAATCTATCACGTGCTTTTGTAGCAATATGTTGCCCTATAACACTGCACAAAAAATAGCCAGGAAACTATGAAGTACAGGAAATACTTCTAACCAGGTTTCTCATAAGCCAGAAAAAAGGGTTGGGGGGAGGAAGGATAGAAAGGGCTGGTTGATAGAATTGCAAAGAAAGAATTTTAAGGCTCTGAGTGTCCTTGGGTTGAATGTAAATCCCCTCCTTGCATATGGGCCCGCCGGCTCCCAGGACCTCTTGTCCTCTATTTATAACCTCTAGATCTTCTCAGGATGTTAACAAGTAAGAGCGATGTAATGATTATCACTGATTTTTCCCCTTCTTTTATCTCTCATGAATGCAAAATGGTTTCAAATTGTATTCCCATCAGCAGGTGGGGGTAGAAATTCCCACCACTGATCAGTGGGAGAGTGTGCGTTTCCAGTATGTCTTTAGACAGTACCCAAAAGCCGTGAAAGAAGCGCTTGGTAGGTGTATACTTCCAGTCCTCCTCTTAACAAAACCATAGCAGATTGGTAGATCTTATCTTTAGTGAATATTTACAACACATGGTAAGTCTCTCCTGGTTTTGAGACACTGCAAAACAAAACTACCTATTATCAAAGCATATTATTTCATAAGCAGCCTGCCCATCAACCAGCTAGAAAGAGTAGGGGGGGAAAGCACTATTAATGCAGATTGGTAATACTGTGTGAAAACTGTTCAGCCACCAACAGGCAAAAAGAAAATTTGAATTATTAATGTGTATTATTAATTCTAACCAAAATCCCTTAAAGGGAAATGAAAGGTTTCAGCATTTCTTTTGAAGAGATTTGAGAGTGGTGAAACCAGCATATGCATAGCAGCTGTCTACAGCATATTAAAAGAACATAAATAATGAATGAGTTGTGGAGCATCATCCCCAAGAAAAGCAAAATATGCATTGTTAATGCATATTATTTGTATTAGATGAAATCCCAAGAAAGATAACTTTAGGAACTGGAGAGTGACTGTCTTTTGCAAACTTACTGTATAATCAATGGACAAAATGAAATAATGTATCGTGAATGTGCTTTGTCTGTCTTACCAGTTTGGCTTTGAGAATTTTAAAGTCCTGTTTGAAAATTGATTTGACTCAGTGGATGTTATTGTTTGTGTCGCAGTGATGAGGGGTCAGAAATGGAAAATGGTGCATTCAGTCATCCCCGCACCAAGCGTTGCCCATGCCATCAGGGATGGATATGCTGAAAGAGGAAAGAAGGAGAAGAAAAAGGTGCGGATTGGCAAACTCTTAGATTGCTTGTCAGATTGACACAGAACTCTGCGGTTTGCCCTGTTAAAGATGGACAGCTATGTATTTTTTTTCTTTTTTTTTATGACAAGATAACAGGAAAATAGATAGGAAGTACGGAAGTTGATGTAAAAGATGAAGGGTAAAGTGATGGACCAGTTGGACTTCATCCTTCATTAGTTCGTGCTTTTGCTCCAAAAAGCTCTTCTGTTTTCCCTGAGGTTTGGGGGTTTGCCTTTGGCTTTAGTCAGAAACAAACATGCACAAATGTCCTATTTATGTCATCTTGGAAACTTGACTTATCTTTGATACTTTGAGAGTACATAGCCCAAGAGCTTCAGCAAAGCTATTAAAACTATAATGTATGTCAAATATGCTAGGTCAGGAAAATACATGATACATTTTATGTCACAGGCTCTGGGTTTCAGGTCACTGAGCCAATTTCTTAAAACATGATACATAGTTAAGCCCATTTTACAGGATTTTAACAGATTATCAGATGTACTCTGTAGATCAAGCCTAACTTACCTTGATGGTTTACCAAATCGTAATGTTTTTTATTGAATGTCTAGTCTGTCCTGCCAACAGGAATTTTGAATAGGAAATCTTCTAGACCAGATTTGGTCTGGTATTCAGAAGCCTATAGGTGACAGTAAGTATGTAAAGCAAATTTTCAAAGTGTGATTGCTGTACTAGTACTGGAGTCCATGGCAGCTGGGTGCACAGCCCCAAACCCCACGGGAAACGTGTGAGTAGGTCTATGTAAAGCCCAGGTAACAACTGCATGGACCGATTGGTGTAGTTACTCCTCTACAGGTGAAATAGGTTGCCAGATCTGGAGTAGAAGGCATCTGCTGTGACTCTCTGCATTGCCCTGACACTGCACCAGCTAATGGCTGGGCGTGAGACTTCACCAAGTGCTACCTTTGCCTGTAAAGTGGTTCTATTGATCTAGTAAAAGGATTATTTTGAGGGTGAATGTGGTCTTATCCAGCCTCGTGAACTTTTTACTCATCTGCATAGTCCCAGAGGAGATTTATCTATCTTTCTGTCTGTGCTGTTTTCTATGGTTGTCATCCACAAAGCCTGAGTGCTCGCAGCCTTCAGCGCCTTCATCCTCCCAGCCTGGGGAGACCGAGGCACAAGAGGAGTAAATGGCTTTTGGAAGGTCATTGAGGAAGTTTGGTGGGGAAGTGCAAACCCGAAGTCTCAAGATGTCAGATGAGCACTGCAGTCGCTGCCCTGTCTCTCCTCTCCCGCCAGGATCACCCGAGGAGTTCGGGTGAGTGGGGACCCGCAGTGGGGCAGCGCAGAGGGACGTGCGGGGCAGTTCCTCCTGTCACGTACCCGGGGGCTGAAGAAAGATCAGACTTCCTTTTGAAGCTATATTCAGCCATCAGATCTTTTATCTTCATCTTAAATTTGTTTTGCGGGTTTGTTTTGGTTACACTGTTAAAAAACAAGAACTGATTTTTATTTTTAAATATAGAAAGAAACTCCTTTACCCAGCATATTGTCTCAGCTTCAAAAGACACAACACATTTTAGTTTATGCACTCTTATTGTTGCAGACCTGAACAACTGCAGAACAGATGGTTCAGCTGGTAATGGAGGTAAAAGGCTCTGTAGATTAAAAACTTGTTGGCTATTTTTATTCCATTTCTGCTTTGGCATTTTGCCTTGCTTTTGCATCATTGCGAATCATATAAGATGAGGCATTTCTGAATGTTCTCAACTTCTTAAAACTCCTTCTAATGATGCATGGTTTATTCTGTGTAGGAGATCAGACAACCTCAAAAGTCAAAGCTGTCCCAGAGAAGTAAAGATACAGAGATAAAAGTAATGGCTTCTCTCTGGAATTTCTGATGAAATGAGAATTTTGGCTTAGGATTTTTCTTCTTCCATTAAAGTCACTTGCCCTAAACAGGCTATGATAAGAACTTGCTCCTTGAAAATACTTTTGTCTTGACACACATTAACCAGTGTAATATGGACATAGTTGCCTTCTATGCCAGTTGGTTGACTTTTGTTACCAAATGAGGATTTAAGGGAGTTAAAAAAATTCAAGTTATCTTCGTGCTGTCACAGCTCATGGTCGATGTCAACTTAAAGGACACTTGCTTGCATTCATTCTGTCTTGCTGCTAATGCCGTCCTACAGAAAAATGCCTTGGTCCTTTCAGGCTTTTCAGGTGGTTCGTTACAACGTACCTGTAAATAGCCAAAAATCCAAATGTTTACTTATGTGGCAGTCTCACCCAAATCCGTGGGACTGTTTGTGCATTTAAAGTGAAATGCCCACTTAAATGTTTTGCTGAATCTGTGTCTTGATCTGAAAAGCAATGAGGATGATCTCTGTCCTGTGTGCTGTATTGTTCCATATGGTAAAAAAATTCCCAGCCACAAAGGAAGGGCTTTTCTGCAGCATCAGCTGCTCTGAAGATTGCACCGATCTTTGAGATTCGTCAAATGTTTTTTTAATGCATTGACCTGAGTGCTAGATTTTCTCAGTGTAGCCCCTGTATGAGTGCCAGAAACATGGATACAATTGGCAGCAATAATTAATTACACCAAAGAAGCTGCTCTTAAGTTCTGTAGAGATTAAGTTTAAAAATAGCTTACAACTCCCTTTTTCTAGTGAGACGTCTTCAGCTGCCAGGCTTCATCTCTGGCTGTATAGCGAAGAGACCCTTCTCGTTTGCTGTGCTTGGAGGCAAGCATCTGCTGGCTGAAGTTTAAGAGGGGTCTGTGGTTGGAGCAGTATAGGATCCTCAGAAAAAATGCCTGGTTATCCTTGTGTGCCGGCAGAGAAGTTCTGGCTTGTCCTCAGTGCCCCTGCACAAATCCCTCACTTTGCTCACATCTTTTCCCCCACCATCTGTACTGTCAGTTCTGTTTGTTTCCTCTCTTTTTAATGGGTACTGTTTTTTAATAATCAATTTGATATCCACAGGGACAGTATTCAAGAAATCTGAATACTTACAACCTTCTTACCTTAATTGAGTGTTTATCTCGGCTATTAAATATTCTTGAGAGTTCTTTTATAGAAAAACCTTGAGGTACTCATTAAAATTAATGTGTGTGGTTTGTTTGTTTATCTGCCAGAAAAGGAAAACACGCACACAAGTGTTTCAAGTCTCCCTGCTAATGTGCGAAGGTGAGAACTAGGATGCAGCTGCGACGGGTGCCACGAAACTGGGAGCAGGCACAAACTGCTTTTTTAATGTCACAAATGTACGTAGGCTTTTATGGTATAGCACAGGTCGACTTACTGGCTAAGGTAAGTATTTTTGTTAAAGATATTCTGCAAAATTAAGGGAAAAAGGGATAATTAAGGTAAATACTCAATATTGAAATGGTAAGGTTGGCAAGACTTTTGAGTCATACAAAGCAGGTGCAGGCAGCTGTTTGACTTGGTCCTGAAGCCCAAAGTCATGAAAGATTTGAAAATGCATTAAATTACAGTGCTGACATAGTAGGAACTAGAAAGGCCAAGAAGAAATAGGTTCTGTGGGTAGGGATGAAATGTTTTAGACAAGCTAATTACCTCATGCAGAAAATGAGTTACCACTTAATACTTGAGGCATCCTTATAAATTGTTTCCTACCTTAGAATTCATTTTCAGTTATTTTTTTCATTCCGAGTTAAGGTTCTTTGCCTGACGAGTGCTGGCAAGTGCACAGAAGTTAAGCTCGCTGGTTTCAGAAATCAAGACTTGTGGGTGCTGGAAGAACATAAAATTGCTGAGATCACAGAGCCTCCACTTTTATCTAGAAAGTGCAAAAGATGAAAGTGGAGGCCTGTAATCTTAAATGTTGAGATTCTGCCTAGGAACCACAAAAATGTAAATATGAGAACTATGGTAATGGCATGCTTCTCTACCTGCTTTGTGTCGTGTGTGTGTATCTGAGATTGCAGTATTTAGTGAGGAAAAACTCAGGAACAGTGAGTTAGACCCTGAAATGAGAAAAGACTCCATAGCACAAGGGCTGGACCAGTGAAATTGTTTCAGTGGTTTTGCTGTGCTGGTCCTCAGGTAATAGGGATACTCATTTGTGACATCTGCACTATGGAATATAACAGCGTAAAAAAATCACAGTCAAGATGATTAATAAAGCAAGTAAAAGGTATCTTTTTATTAGCATGAATCAGTGGTAGGCAAAATTTCATCACTTTTTCCTGCTAAGCTTTTGTCATGATTTTCTAATGTACAGCTGATTGCAATTTGTTAAATGATAAAACAGAGGTGATAACAGTATCTTAAGGAACTGGACAGGAAAAAAAAGGATTTTAAAAACTGTCTTACAGTGGTTCCTAATGTACTCGTTTGTCTGGGTTCAAGGGTACTTTTTGAAGGAGTAATGTAATTAGTGCTGGCACTGATAATGCTGACAACAAGGCTGATTCTAGAATGATAGTGGAAGATAAAGGGAGTTTGGCAGTCATTTAAATAATTGGTTGAAGAAATGCAAAATAGGCAACCAACAGTTTAAATAAATGCAGACTATAAGTAGTGAGTTTGGGGATTTCCATTGGTCAGAATACAGAAGAAAGAGTAAAAGGTTTAAAAGGTTAATTGTTATTTAAAAAAAATAGTAAATGGCCTAAAAGAAATTAGGATGAACAGAAAATTACTAAAGTATTAACTTAGCAAAATGGTCTTACAATGAATAGATTGAGTTGTCTTTTAAAACGAGAATATATGCATTACTTTTGGATTCTTATAAGAAAATAAGCTTTATTGTTTCAGGATGAAAATATTGAATTGTTTGCAAGAATATGGGAACTCAAATAGCATGGTAAAGGTTTAGCAAAATAAATAAAATGGAGAAAGTTCACAAAAGTTACAGTGTCTAGACTTCAGCGGTACATGTGTCCAGAATAGCAATGAGATTTCGTGGCCAGAAATCATCCATGGATTATAAATTTGTGGGATGAATCCCATTAATTTTCCATCAGGACCCAAGGAAAAGGTGCTAGGAAGGAATAACAAGAATGTTCAGAAGACATCGCAACTAGGATTCCAAGAAAATTCAGTTGTGTAATCTGTGCTCACAGTCAGTTGGACATCAATAAATAAAACTTTATCCCCATTTTAAATGCTTCTGTTGAAACTGCTAGAGTGGAAATGACGATAGTTGGGGTCATTACGGTCAGTGTCCCTGCTTCCATTAACCAAGCAGATACCAGCTGCATCCTTATCCACAAGGTTGTCTCTCCTGGCTGATAGAGTGAGTGACAGATCCGAGGCCTTTGGGCTTCATCTAGGGATGTTCTGTGGACTACGACTTCAGCTCTGCTACACTGACGTAGTTCCACTGAGTACACCACTTAACTCAGAATCTCCAGCAGTGAATGTAGCTTAACCTATCCTCTTCCAAGGGAAAATAGACAAGTTCCTTCCTTTGACTTGAACCACTGATTTTTGGAACTCAAGAGTTATTGTTGACCCTCTCGCTGTATTTTTTCCCCCTTTAATTACAGCTGGGATCTAACTGTAAAGGAGTGTAAAGCAATTATAAAAGCAATGATAAAAATGCTTCCTCTACTGTATGTCTGCAATGTTGTTTGAGATCCCTGCAAGACCATGCTCTGAATTATAGAAGAGCAAAGGGACCGATTGTAGAGGTGAACTGAATAGCAAATAGCACTGTTAAGTTTGCTGAAGTTCTTATGGCAACAGAACTAAGACATTGGTAGTGGTTTTTCACTTGCTCTTAATAGACAGTGCCTAAAGAATAGGGATGAGGAAGGAGGATTGTCATTAGAAATGGAGCTTTTTTTGTCTTCTGTATTCCAGTCCCTTGCTTCATCCTCTGTTCTTCCTTCCCTTTCCTTCTCTGCTGCAGAAAATATTGATTTGTGGGCAGGAGCAACAAAGGCTTTGCCTGGGCACATTCTGATCTCATCGGAGAGAGAGGTGAATAGGAAAGGGCAGTCCTTAATGACATTTTCCTGAGCCCAGAAATTACTCTGATATTTAAAAAAACAGGATTATGCTGAAAGACGAAAATAGCTGTCATTGGGAATCAGAGGTAGGCTTGTGCTGCTGAAGAGTTCTTAAAGTTGGAACTCTCAAAGAAGCTCCTTAAGTACTACATAAATTGTCTAGTGCTACTAAGAACAGTTTTATTTTATTTTTAAAACATAAATATAAGTAATGGAGTTGCGTATCAGAGTGGAGGGGGAAAAAGAGGTAGCTATTTAATCGGCAGTGTAAAACTTGGGGATTACAAGTGTGATTCTGTAGTCCTGCCTACAGGAGAGCTCCAAGGTAGTGTTCAGAAGTCAGGTCAGTGGCCTGACACCAATCTCCGTGAAGGTAGAAATGACAATGTTATTTTAAGGTTTGTTGTGGGGCTGTTGCAGTGGTTTACACGCAGCCTGCCTCCCGGGTTTTTATCTTACTAAAGTACGTGGGGAATAAACCGTGGCAGGCATGAGCTGCCCGGCGTGCCCGTGTACAGTGTGCTGTGCAGGGCATTGCTCATCTGTCATCAGCCGGAAAATGATCCCAATCAGACCTTGACACTTCAGAATTATGACAGTATATGCTGGATAAATGGAGAATTCTTGCTTACAGCAGAGACGTATTTCATCTATTCAAATGTCATACCAGTGCCGTTAGTATTCAGGGGTTCACGGGAGGTCAGGTTCTCGGCTACTTCTTGTCTGACCTCACAAAACGCAAGCTTGAAGTCAGTCTCCCAGCTCAGATGCTGAACATGATTCAAATAGCCACAGACAAGTAATAGTGGTCTTAAAACCTTCATGATGTTGTACATCATCTGCTATTTGATTTCTTTCCAAACCCATCTGTATTCCTTAGAAATCTCAGGTTTGTATCTTAATCAGTTTTCTTATCTTCATCAGGAACGACAAACGGAGGAAGCTTCCTTAAGAGACCCAGACCAGTTCGCTTACAAACAGCCGCGCATCTCATTTTAGCATCAAACCAGAATGCACAATGCAGCAATATTAGAAAGAATGTACTTGGTTTAATCAAGACTTCAGAGTTGTATTCACGAGAGCAAGCAGACCAGCTCGTTACAATGGTACTCAATTTGTCAGAAAAAAAGAAAGCTTTGATTTTACAAGATAGTCAACTGTATTCCTAACTTTAGGTACACTGATGTTGTTAAACTTGGGCGGTTGCTCTGCTGCTTTGCTTGTCAGTCGCCAGCTGCCATCAGAGTTGTTATACTTTGTTGGTTTTGATTGTCCAAGAAAGCATATACCTATCTTCATGCTGATCTCTGCTCTGTAGTCTGTCTCCTTTTCTTTGGTTAGTCTGCAGCCTGGCCTGGTGTCCATCTTTGTGTGTGTGAACCATTGCAAACGTTGAATAATCATAAAAAAACCAAATCCGAAGCCAACTGGGAGAGCCTCATTACTGCCTAGATCAGGAGCTCCGGTACTCAAAAAGAATGGTCAAGGTATTGGAGACTTAGAAGACAGGTGCTGTTATAGCAGGCGGTAGGATCTGTATTCCAGTAACCTTGAGAAATTAGTGAAGAAGGAAAGATAAAGCCGCTGTTAAGGAAAAATTCATTAGGTAACGCTTTTTTTTCTGATGCATCAATGGATGCAATTAAATTTTTGGCAAGAGCAATGGTATTAAACACTTTGTCCAAAAGGTTATTGTAGCTTGAATTGAGAGGCTGGACAGCCAAACAACTATTGTCATCAAAACCTACGGGGGAAAAGTTGGCTGTTTAGTGAAGTGCAAGCCGAAGTGCTGACCTCCCAGCGGGATGCTTCAGGCTGGCTTCCTGTCGGAGATGGTGATCCCAATCCTACCCTGTGCGAGGGTGGAAGAACCTGGTTCCATGGCTAGGATACAGCCTGACCTAAAGAGACAAAATGCAGACATGGTATGTAATTATTTCTCTATTGTGTAAAACATTTTGTTCAATTGTTCTGCATTCTACAAAAAAAAAGACAGGAGAAAAGGGAAAGGAACATGTTATTTCTGTATGCAAGTAAATCAGATCCTTTTTATAAAATATAGACTCCTCATTTCTTCTCTGACTTCAGCGACAGAGACCTTAGACAAGACCTAAATTAAGCAGATTTGGGAGACTGTTTTTTTTTTCTTTTCCATACCACAATTGTGTCTTTTAAAGAAAGCCCAGTAAAATGACAGGATATGTACTTTGGAGAAAGGGTGCAGTTATGACTGTTCCACGCCCTCTTTGAACAGCCTGAAGCCCGTTGTTTGTTGCCCTTCAAAAGAGATGGATCTCTACAGCGATGGTTTAGTGCCACTGCTCCTTGTGCAGCTGGGTGTAAAGTAAGTGAATTATGGAGCACACTCATACTACTTGTTATGTGTTAAACGTTTCAAAAGGATGCTTGGCTGTTTAGTGTGTAGTTTCGTTGCCCTTGCAAGAAGAAAGTGTTCCTTCTGTGAGGTTCATGTAGAGTCCTTAGTTATTTTCAGACCAAGGTAAAGAATGATTAAGCCACGCTGGTTTAGCTAAATAAAGGGTAAACCAAAGACTTTTCTGTTTTCTAAAAAGAAGTTACAAAGTAAGACAAGTAAATACATTATTCAGCTGAAACAGATCTTTGTTTAGAAGCTTTAGGATTTCTCATTAACTTGAACTGAAGAGTACGGCCAGCCCCTCCGCAGTGCTTTGGTTAAGAGCTTCGCTTAATAAAATGAATCATGGGGGTACAGCACAGTGGTAGGTGGCTCTGAGCCTGATAAACATGTATGACTTGTCCTTTGGATGTGGCTTACAGAACAACATCTTGCTTTCCTTTCAGTGTAATAAAAGCAAGGTATCAAAGTGTTCTTCTGGGGATTTCCCCTGGCTGCCAGACTAATTAACCAGAGTGGAACTCTTTGTATCACGACTTTAGACTTTACTGATTATATTTACCAAGGAAGATGAGCAAAGGTTTTTCTGTTATTTTATTTTTGGGCTTTTTACTTATGGAATTAAGTGAGCTGGAAATCAGACGTGTTCTGGTTTGGGTATTCTGCCTCCTTCCATATGCAAGGTTGTAAATTCTCTCACCTCTCTGTTACTCCCCCGGTAATCCACTGTTTATTTTCACTAATCTTGCTAAACACTATTCCATACAGCTTAAAAACAAATAGTTACATGAACGTAACTTGAGAAATCTAAGTCTGTTCCTAAGAACCCAGAAAGAGTAAGGGAGACACAGTTGCAGCAGGAAAGGACTGAAGATTGGCCTGCCAGGAGTGTTTCCCACTGAAAGAGTTGGGCAGCCATCTCGTGTCACAACCTTGCTTCTTCTGAGAAGAAAAAAGTCATATATGAGTAGGTTTTCGAGAAGGGCCATACTTTATGGAAAATCCCTAAACCACCATATATTTTCTTATTAAAAACCTAGCATTTTGAGGCATACAGATTGTATAATGCTGCAGTTCTTAATGTAATGGGCACCGTAACTAAACAGTCACGTGAACCATCATGGCTTCAACTTCTCGAGTAGGATGTGTGGTAGCTTTACTGACTTGGCTGGAATGAAGCCAGAGTTGCAACATACACACATCAACTAATGCACTGAGGAAATTCAGTGTGAAATCCACTTGCAGAAATTTCAGTTTGTTCCCAAACTTTTTTTGAGAGGAGAATGAACTGTCATGTAATTTGTATCCTGCCTTGGTCGTTTACAATCCAGTAAGGAACTCATCCCAACAAACCACAAGGCCTAAACATTTTCCTTCTGGTTAAGTCTGTCCTAAAAGAAGGAGATACGCCATACGTACCATCTTACCATCGGCAAAATATCTATAAACATATCTATTTATTGGAAAGGTCCTCTTTGCTGAAATGTTAATTAGATGTTGATTACTTTAAATGTTAATAGGCTAAAGTTCAGCTACAAAACATCTTTATCTCAGTATCAGTGTAACTATATGTTTTGTAAAGTAATCTGTGTCCCAAAGGTGACTGGGGATAAAGAAAATTTTTCTTTTGCTTTTAGTTTTCTTCTTCTCATCTCACCTCTCACAAGAAAAGCAGGCTTATAAGTTTAGGAAGAAGGTAAGTGCTCATTGTTGTCGTGACTTTAAATTCTTGTAATTGGGAATTTAAACCCAGAAGTGCTGCTGAAGAAACTCTTAATAAATTTAACACATTAATTTCACTTTACAGGATTATTACAACACTTAAATATTATTAGCTAGATAGCCTAAGAACAGCAGGCTTTTGTATGGAAATGTGTGCAGTGGAAGGCTTGCAAAAAATCACAGTAGATGGAGGAAGCTTAGTCATTCTTTCAACTTATTCCTCATTCCTTTCTGAATTCTCTGTGTAGCAGTCTGGATTTTTCATGAAATTAATTGTTTTAATTATGGCAAATGGCTTGAATGGCTTCTGTGTGAAGAAAGAATTAAAACTCTGGGACGGTTTAGTGTGGAAAGGGGACGTAAAGAGGGCACACGATGGAGATATACAAATAATGAATTGCATATACAGAAAGTAAATCTGGCACTTTCACTTATCCTTTCTTATAATACAAGAACCAGGGGACTTATAATGAAACCGAAAGGCAGCAAAATTAAAACCATTAAAGAAAATAAGTATTTACACAAATGCATAATTAACCTGTGGAATTAATTCCCACAAGAGTTCAGTGAAGCCAAGAGCTTAGTAGGGTTCAGAAAAGGATTAGACATTTATATGGATAATGGAAACATCTGTACTTGTATTGGATGGTGTGAGAAGTATAAAGGGACCATGGGGCCACAGCCCCTGCTGAAACCAGTGACAGGGAGATGAAATGTATAAACCCGCAGGCAAATGGTTCCAGCAAGCCAAAGCTGACACAGGGAGGAAGAAAATGGCCGAGGTAGGGAGTAACCCTTCAATAATTGTTCATATCACTTAGGTAAATGTGACTGTTTCATTTCCTTTTGAAGGAGATTGCACCCTGATGAAGTGATGTGAAAATGGCATATGGTTGTCTACTCATTTTACCCCAACCGAGCCAAAGAATAGAGGTTTTAACATCAGGGGAAAATTAATGCAGAGCAAACCGATTGTTGGTAATGTATACAATTGTTATCACAGCATTCCTGAAGAAATGCAGAATAAATAAATATAATTCATCTTCAAGAACCAGATTAATTTTCCAAGTGAGAGGAGATGTGCTGGGATGGGAACTGTGTGGTGGTAGCATTGCTGGTACCGAACCACTGTGCATGCTGGTTTGCCCATCCAGTGTTTCAGTGTATTGAATTTTTTTGAGGCGCTAATATTTTAAATCCTGTAATAACATAATTTCTACAGACATAAGTTGTCCACAGTTCATTGAGTTCCTAAAATAATCCATGTTAGCGTTTCTTGTCAGGGATCTCTGCCAATATTCTGGAGACCAAGGCAATTTGATGACCTACATGACATTATTATTAAGCCTATTTTCCCCTTTGCTAATAATAATATTATCCAAACTAGGTTCTCGAAAGCTCTCTCTCCAGTGCATACAGGGACTTGTTCACTATAAACACAGATGTTGCGGGAATGTAGCAGACATATGGTAGGTTGGAGGTGGATTTCCATTTCTGTTCTGTTCATTAACCTTTTCAGGAACTTTGCCAAAAGGAGCCCAAGGTATTTTGACCCCTCCATTGACGGTCTTCATTAACCCTCTTGTGTGAGAACACTTTTTTGGTTGGTCATCATTATTTGGAATCAAAGCAGGAATTCCACCTCAGCACTGCTAGACATTCTTGTTCATGCTCAGTTGATTTTGCAGCAATCTTAAATGTTTCCCAGACCATTTCTTTATCACCTGTTTCGTTCTAGATGATACTTGAAAGCTCTGAAACATGACAGCTATGATCTAAGGTAGGATAGTAGCTTCTCCAGAGCTGGATGTCTGAACTGTAATTTGCATTACTCCTTGACTAACACAAAGTCTGAATGCTATCAACATTTGTAAAGCAAATACTTTAACTTTGAGTAACAAATAACTTATGTGTTGGAAATTAAACCAAAAATCTGGCTCACAGCTTTTGTATAGATTTTTAAGATTATGTTTTTAACCAGTGTTTGTATTTATGGTTCAAATTTTTAGGGTAGTTAGAGATAAGATTCATTAAGTACTCGGACCTAAAAGCCTTCCCTGAGCTTGAAATGTCATGATTACCAATAAGATAAAGAAAACATACTAAATGAAAACTCTTTCCAAACATCTTGTACTTGCCTCTCAATTCAAGAAGGACATTGAAACACTGGAGCGTGTCCAGAGAAGGGCAACAAAGCTGGGGAGGGGTCTGGAGCACAAGTCTGATGAGGAGTGGCTGAGGGCACTGGGGGTGTTCAGCCTGGAGAAGAAGAGGCTGAGGGGAGACCTTATCGCTCCCTACAACTGCCTGACAGGAGGCTTTAGCGAGGTGGGTGTTGGTCTCTTCTCCCTGGTAACGGGCGATAGGACGAGAGGAAATGGCCTCAAGTTCTGTCAGGGG
>NW_009258951.1:5523247-5524977 GCF_000687185.1 Egretta garzetta
AAGAGTGTTCAAACGTTGGAGTAAGTTTCCCAGAGAGGTGATGGAGTCCTCACCCTTGGAGGAGTTCAAAAAACATGTAGAGGTAGCACTTTAGGACATGGTTTAGTAGGCATGGTGGTGTTGGGTCGATGGTTGGACCTGATGATCTTAGAGGTCTTTTCCAGCCTTGATGATTCTATGATTCTACTTTATCCCTGCAGTCTGTAGCATTCCAATAGCTGCCGTGAGGACCTTTCCACCGCAGACCTCACTCCTGTGCTTGCTGGCCCTGGGCTGCTCTCCCCCTCTCTGCTGCAGTGACCGTCGCCGTCCTGCCTGGGCAGGGTCATCTATCGGCTTTGTAATCCGAATTGCAGAAGGTCACTTCTGTGTCTGGAAGAGGTGCCTTTAAACTCCAAGGTGTTCTCGCTTACAGCTGCCAAAAACATACCGGTAACACCTCATTATAAATTATATTTATACACAGACTGACATTGTCTGAGGGAGCATGCACAGCTGAGTACTCCGTGAGAGCATTGTCATCTTTAAACTCATCTTCAGTGTGTTCTTTGTTTGAGAGCTCCTTTTGTAATTTACTTGAAGCTGAATTATGAAAGAATCCTGATCTAAATGAGTCACTGTCCCACTAGAAAGAATGCGACAAATATTAAGTACGTAGCTTGCAGATCTGAAAGTAAAATTCATTCTCTTCCTTTAATGCTGTTGCTTCATTTATATTCTGATGACTCATTTGGTGAAGCGTTGTGGTGCCAATTTTTTTCTTCTTCCCAAAGCTAACAGGTGTTTCTTGGATTTGCCTCATCTGTTACGAATCACTGTTGAATCCAACTGGAAATTTTCCATTCGATAGTCGGGCAGTGGCCTGCAAATTGGTATTCTGCACCTGGTCCCACCATACCCAGTCCACCCCCAGCATCATCGTTGATTCTGGCTGGTCAGTGCTTGACAGCTGGTTCATCAGATCCACATCATTGTCTGTGCAGGGTGGATTTATTGTACAGAGAGCCCAGGGCACCTGTATCACATTATGTAAATGGAACCGCTTCTGCCCTGAGATGTTGTTTACTGTAGGAATGTGATTAAAAGGCAGGTACTAGTCCCGAATTGTTTCCTTTTCTAGAAAGATCAACGCTTGTAAACAGCAACATCAACAATTATCCTTAGGCAAGGGTTTGTTTTTTGCAGTGCAGTGAAAGCTGATTTTAATAAGGTTATATTGTCCAAACTCTCATCTTTTTAAACTAAAATGCTCTGCCAGAATGGGATGAATGAGTAGATTATTCAAAATACAACACACGTACAAGTTCTCATCAGTCTTTACTTTGGCAGACTGTGTTTACACACATCTAAAATCATATGGAGCAAAACTGTCCCCCTTTGGTAGGAAATGCCAAATGGCATTTGACAAACATTGATTTGGTTTGATCTGATTGTAGTGCAACATTTTATTTGCAAGATGCTCAGACCTAATGAAAAAATATTTTTTGACGTATTAAAATCTACTGGAAAAATATTTTTTGACGTATTAAAATCTACTGGAAAACATCAGACTCCTCAAACTGTGATCTGATAAACCAAGAACCCAGCATAATCAGCCCCGTTTTAATCTAATGCTATAGGAGCAGTAATTGCCATAATACTGAGTAAAGAAGGATTTAAAAAAATATTTAGATCCACTTTGAATTCTGAACTGTTTGGTTTTGTGATAATTTTTTTCTATATTTAAGTTA
>NW_009258951.1:5524993-5548065 GCF_000687185.1 Egretta garzetta
ATTATTGCTTCAAAATTACTATTATTATATTTCAGAATTCTAAAAAGAGAGAGCAGTATATAAATTTATCTTCATCTTGTAAAAGTGATATTGTGATAAAAATATAATTCTGGTTTTACTATTATTCATCATTGTAACAATTCACCTCCATTTAATAAAGCAGTTAACACCTTCATTTTTGTCTTAGATACCATTTTCACGAATACACAGTTAAGGTTAGTAAGAGTTTTAAAATTGCTAAAACTTTAAAATTTCAGAAAACCAAATCCTCATCCTTTGGATGCATTGTATTTTGAGAAGGCTCAAAATAAAAAAAATAAAAAAAAAATCTTGCATCCTCCATCTTTTAAGTAGGGTAATGGGAAGATTGGGCAGACTTGAAAGAAGCCTGGTGCGGCAGTTGTCAATTTAACAAATCATCTCCGTGCTCTTAGAAAACCAGTATGAATTTGGCTTGAAAACCATTGCTACGCTCCTTGAATTTCATCAGTGGGTAGAAAGGATTAAACAGGGTAAAGAACTCAGAGCGTATATGTTTACTACCAGTGCCATGGATAACATAACTACTATTCCTAGATTTTTTTTTTTTTTAAAGTTATTCCTATTTTTCGTTCGTTAACGTACCGCTGATCCTGCAGCCCAGCGTTCCGCCTGGCCGGGCGAGCGAGGGCGCTGGGGTTAGCGGCAGGAGAGCACTGGTGCTGCGCGGCAGGGCTGGGACTGCTGCGGGCGCTTTGCAAGTTTCTTTACAAAATAAAATCACTAGCAAGGTTAATTAGAAACGGGAATATTTCACTGTAGGTTTAGCACTCTTGAAATGTGCTGATTCAGATGAGAACTCTGACAGAGTTACTACTGCGGCTGATTATATACACCTTAATTATTATATAATTCAATTCAGTATAAATAAGGCCTTCTTAGTGTAATGGCTCTCTGCCATTTGTGATTAATATTTCATTAGGCGTGACGCCATGAAAGCACTTAGGCAGGTGCTCAATTTTAGCCACTTTAGTCAATTATACTTAGAATTAGGCATATGTTCCAGTGCTTTGCTTGACTGGACCGCTGCTCCCCAAAGCCTAGCTGACCTTTATGTATGTCATTTATATCAGCAAACTTTTTTTGCGTTTGTTATCACTGAGGGTTCAAAATAAGAAATTCTCTTATTTCACCCACACATTAAAAAAGCTTTCTAGGAGGAGGTTGAATCTTTTTTCGCAGTATATTTTATGGTTGAAAGGATGGGTTTCCTAAAAACCTGGCTTCTCTTTTATCCTTTGGCCATCCAGGTGGCAGTCACGTTAATACGCTATGTGTTATCGGTCTGTAGAGAGACGAGCCTATGAATTGTGTGTGCCTGTTGATGGAAGGTAAAGTTTTCTACATTTTTTTTTTCTTGTAGTAGATACATTAAGATACTGATGTACCTTTTCCGTAATCCAGCAGACAAATCTCACCCGTTATCTTCTTCACGTGCTGGTCTTTCCATCACTTGGAGGTTTTTACACCTATTTTAATGACTTTTAATTTGCCAGTATTTCAAAAGATACCCAAAATAAACAGTGAAAAAGCATAGGCTAAAAATTGATGCCTAATGTCTGTGGTCAGTTGAATACATATTTTTCAACCCTCTGGTGGGCCCTGCTTCTGCAGAAGTTGGTGGTAGAAGCCCGCTGAAGAAATGCACTGGAGCAGGGCAGGCCTTTCATTATTTGTCCCGTAGCACAATATTGTGCAGTCCCACGCTTTAGCTCGGGCTAAATAAACTGGTGTCATGACCTGAAACAGTACAGTCATGCTGGTGGAGCTGATAAATTTGGGAACAGCAGAGCTCGAAGAAACCAATTACCCAACAACAAGGTGAAGTGGCATATGCTTGGTAGGAAAAAAAAAAAAAAAGTGTAAGTGTAAACCCCATCACGATTGCTAATTTTACTTTTTTTTTTTTTTTTTTCTTTCCCTTGGGAGCTGTGCCTGGTGCCCATATGGTGCCAGCTCTGACATCTGCTCTGCCAGTGACAGTGCTCCTCTGGCCAGTGTGACCGGAGTGTCCACAAACCGGAGCCATTTCTGTCCTGTCTGTTGCATTTTGTCATGAATAAGAAAAATAGGATAATTAGGGTATCTTTATAGAGTGAAGAAGGGAAATGTGACAATGTGAAGGGTAAGAAGCATTGGCCTGAGGTCTCCTGAGCCCACAACCAGCCGTCGCAGGGCACTGGCCTGAGCACAAAAAGAAGCAAGGTCAGGGTGTGCAGCTTTGCTATGCAATGACCAGGGCTGGGACTGTCTCCCTCCTCGGGGGTGGCTCCCCGGGACAGGGGAAATCAGTGGTGAGACTCCCATAAGCTTAAATTAACAATGAAACCATTTTTCCACTCTGATGATGAGCTAAATTCAGATGAAAGTTTACCTATTCTGTGCAGTGGTGCTTATCTGAACTGCATTTTACTTTTAGTTATGAAAAAATCCAGTAAATGGACAAAGAAGACTTGGATTGCTTTTTTGGATAGAGATCCTGGCTGAAGTTGTTAGCCAGCCATTGACCGGCTCTCATGGCAGCAGCACTTAGATGCTCAGCAGAGCTTTCGGAAGGGAGGTAAAACAAAATCTGCTGCATTTTGAAAAGCACTTAACTAGTTTTGAAGAATGCCTTTTCTAATAGTATTTTATTTTTCCATACCTGGTATTGCTTCCCTATAAAACTGTTTTCCCCAACATGGAGAAATTACCCTGCAAAATTTAATATTAGTATTGACTGCAGGTTTTCAACTTTTTATGGATGTTGCTGCCGAGAGCCCTGTGGTGAGCTGGTGTGTAGTCGGATCGGTACAGCAGAACAGGGAACGAGGAAGGATTGAGGTGTCTCCAGGTCACAGCCGGAGAAACACTGAGTTACGAGGCAAGTTTGTGAAACAAGAAAAAGTCTTTCTTAAACTTACTTCTGATTACAGGCAGTTGAGTTTCTTTGTCGCCCTTTTCATTGCCGTTGAATAATTTCCAAAGCCTGCATTCTCATTACTGATCTGATTTTGACTTCTTTATGCTTTGAAAATTACAGTGTTGCCAGGTCTCGGTTCCCATGCTCTTCTCTCTTCTTTCCAGAACGTTATTTTAAAGGCTTGTCCTCCATTTGTACTTTCATGCCCTGTGGTCCTGCTCCGCATCTGTTGTTACAAAAGAAGGAACGGTGCCTTTTGAGAGACAGTCATTAAGAATATAGACGTTCCTGTCCATTTTAAAAAGGAGTGAGGTCTCGAAAAAGAGCATAATTGATTTGTAATTGTATTGCGTGGGTGCAAAGTGAAACAGAAGACACAGATCAAGTTGCAAATGGACAATTTGTCCATGAAACAATTTCACTGTGGTAACAGACACAGAGAGGGCTAAAAGGTTCAGGATGTATTTGCTGCACCTTTAATGTTTTCAAATCTTTATTAATCTTTATGGTAGGAGGGGATGGTTCTACAAAGGTAGCTTTTAGAAGCAGAGTTTGGCCAGTTTTATTTCCATGTAGCAAAATCCCTGGAGAAGTTCAGATGAATCTGAAAGGGTTAATGTTTTTCATCCACTGGAGAAAGCAAAGTTTATCTAGCATTCACATAATTTGTGGGATTTCTGGATCTGGGATTCCCCATCATATGCTGAGGACTTTGCAATCTGAAATGAAAGATCAAGATGCTTCTTGCTCAACAAGGAAAGCCTTCATCTTTTATGGCAACTGTAAATACTGGAGAAATACCAATCGCAGTTTTCAGAAGTGTCAGTCAGTGGAAGATGGTATCCACGGTAAACAAGGTTGTGTAGCTTTATTAAGCCATTGTTGAAATGTATTTGTTTGCCATCATGAGATCGTGCCATCTTCAAGAGAGAAAAAGAAAGTAGGAAATCATCTAAGATGGCATCTAGAGAGTAGCCAGAGGGGCAGGTGGTTTGAGCTGGATTTGGTGTTTTATTTTGATCTGTTTTTTTTTTTTTTCTTTTTTTCCTATCATTAAACTATAGGAAATGTGTCCCGTTTAGCTTACTACAAGTTTCTGCATTATGTGAGAGATCATGCATTCACATAGTTTTTATTTCCACATATGAGACATTACAAAGCATTAATGTCTGAATGGAGCACAGTAGGTAGCAAAAAAATATCTTAGGAAATGTGTGGCATTTTTGTATTGTATTATTTTGTTGTATTGTTTGTATTGTGAGAGTGAGGAGTTTTAAGAAGTATTTTTAAGACTCACATTGAAAATGTGAATTGCTGTTTTCCTCATTTACATATGCTGTATGTAGCCATATAGCCAAAGATGGCCCAACAGAATCCATACATCTGGGTAGCAAGGAAATTCTGCTGGATTCCAGCTCACCTTCAGAAGTGCTTCATAAATCTCTTTCCTGAGAAAATCAACTCAGAATTCCATGGAAAGTAATGGAAAAAATGGAAATGAATGATGAGCAACAATAAGCACAGAATTCCCACTCATAGTCAATATAAGGCAGAGTGTTGTGCTGGCTCCTGCAGGCCGTGGCTGTTCTTGCGGAGGACATCGATCCTTTGATATTCCAGTCTCAGGAGCTGTCTCTTTGTCGTCTTTTTTCATCTCAGAACAAAGTAATGTGTTCTTCAACTTTGACCAATGAGATTGGCAATATTACAGGAGAACTAATCTTATCTGTCCAAGAACCATTAATACTAACAAAAATATGCTCTAAATGAGGCATTTATACAAATCAATATACATTAAAATGTATGGTGTGCCAAGGCAAGCCAAGCAGAACTTGTTCTTTAATCTTCATTAAAAATAAAAGATTAAAAATTTATCTCTTCCTTCCTAATGCGGAAAGGTATGGTGAAGGGAATGTGACTCGAAATTTTAATGTAACAGCACTTAAATTCTTATCTATACGAAATGAGTTTTTTCAAAGTGAAGAAAATGGCTAATGCGTTTAAAAAAAAATAACAAGCAAACAAAAGTGTTCATGGTCTGTATTACCCCATAATGGAAATGGCTTTTTAGAGCAAGAAAGGCTGTGGCGGGGGGGAATTAGGCATTTTAGCGCTGGACTTGCTGGACCGAGGTCTGTGTCTCCACAGCTGCATTTCTCTCTCTCTCTCTGTGTCTGTAACAGGCTCACTTCCACGCCTCGGATTCAGTCGGTTACAAATGCCAAGTTAAATTCTATGCCTAAATATGGAAACTGTATTTTGATGGGAAGAGGAAAACAAAAGAAAATGAGGGGAGCATTAGGGACAAACTGACCTCTTGCATCTGCTCGGTTGCCAGATAGTCTCAGTAAAAGGAAGCGTTTGAGGTGTCTGCAGTAGCAAAGTGACCAGGAAGCTTCGACTCGCTCTAAGCAGCAGCCGTTTGGGTTATGTTCTTGCTTGCAAGATGTGACGATGCAGAGGGATGGTAGGAAGCTTGGCGTGTTCGCTGTTATCAGTTTGATACCATATAAGTTTCTAGTACATGAGCTGACATACTCATGCATTTGATATTGGAAAGGAGCCTTATTTGAGAATAGTGACAGACCAAAACTTTAGCACCTGAGAAAATACTGCAATCGCTTTCAGCAAGCTAAAGTTGCCTTTGTCTTTTCCCTGGTATGCTCACGTTGATTAAATATATTACCGCCACCAATTGTGTTTCAGCTTGTACAGTACCATTGGCTGTAAAACAACAAAAAAAATTATCAGAGCTTGAGTAAGGTACTGAGCCTAACCTGTAACCTCGGGCAACTTGCACCGCATTGCATTAAATAAGCTGCCAAGGTAGGCAAGGTAGAGGCTGTGCGTAGCTGAAGCCTTCATTAATAATCCACAAGTATTAAGTAGGAATAAAAGCATGCTGCTGATTTCCATTCCCACCTCTGTGCCATTTGGGGGATTTTTTTTTTTTCTTCTCTTTTTTGCTCTCCCCTTGACAGGGGAATTATTTCTGCCTACACCGTGTCGTTACGGTCACTCTCATAGCTTACTGTGTGCCAGCCGGCAACCCTAGGCAAAGTGCAACAGCACAAACAGAAATGAATCCTTCTGTGGGCCCTGTAAGGAGCAGAAGAGGGCTGCAACCCATTCTTTTCTTTATTTATACTAAATTTTTAAGTGTATCTGCTCTTTTAGCTGTGACCAGCTAAAGTACTTTGTAGTTGTTACTGTTCTCACTTTTTTATCAGAGCAGTTGCCCATGGGCATAAACAGTGTGGAGTAGGGCTTTCATATCAAGGTTTAGGGATCTTCTGTATCAAAAAGCAAGCTGCTCATCTTACCAATTAGTGCATCACATTGTTTGTTCTCTCCAATGCACTTTTTTTCTTCTTTACCATTTCTTGGGACTTGCAACAGTTTGCAGGAATTTTAGGGTGAACGTTAAGAATACTGTGTCAAAAGGGCCTAAAATGCTTTGTAGCCATAAGATAAAACTGCTTTGCAACTAGTTTATTTTCTATAGAGACTTAAAACTAAAGAGAAGAGAGGACGAAGAAGCAATAGTGGCAAATCGGGACAAATCCTCAGTAACTCTGCGGATTATAACTGATTAAAATCCTCAATAACTCTGATTGTGATTTCCTCAGAAGTTACAATCCCACTGATAGAATGCGAGGGCATATCTAGGAGAGTGAGGAGGAGTAACAAAGTTTCCCTGGGGTTTTCAGGGAGAAAAACAATCCTGCTTTCAGCAGTACACGGAGTGAATTTACAGCTCAGTTGGCTCCTTATGTTCATCATCTTGGAGTTTGATCAGTGTTTTTTTGGAGTTGAAGCAAAGACATCCACTAAAGTATGGCCAGTCCTTGCTCGTCCTGCCTGGTTAACAAACACAATCCTAGTATTTTAAGGAGTTTCACAAGCAAGGAAGGCTTACGAATTTCGTCTTCCAATTGCACAAAATATTTTTGGTGGGTTTTTGTTTGGTTTTTTTTTTCATATTTGGGATGCATGTTATTTTCTGCTCACTAATTTCTCCATACCATGCTCTTGTTGCACCCTCTGTTGCAGTTTGGAGTTCCGGTTCCTTCCAGGGTCATGGGAAACCGAACTGCAGCCCATCTATCAGAGGAGCAGGTTGCCTGACAGTCTGGGTAAGGAATCTGATCGACCAATGCCATAATTACTTGATCAGTTATCCTGGTATTAATTCCTTTCCCAGGTCACAGGGCAAATCCATCCTTGGATGAATATCAGGCTAGTCCTGCTTTCCTTCCTTTCCAGCTCGTTCTTGCCACAAATTGAGAAAGCTAAAGAGCTTAGCATATATTTTTTTATTCTAACCTCTTATCACATAGCTGGGTGCAGGTTTGGATTTCCTCTACCTATCCATTTGCTTTCCATGTTTCTTAATTTTAAATACATTATTAGACATAGGTTTTAGCAAGACTAAACCTAAGGAAACTAGAAAAGTGAAAAAAGATGCTCTAGCCATATTTTGCATACAAATGGATAAAAACATCCCTGTATCCCTTCTTTTATGTGCTGGATTATTTTTAAAGGTTTTTTTACTGCCAACAACTAAGGCATCTATTTTTTACAGCAAAAGGAAGGCTTGCACTGTCACTGTACTTTTTATCCTCTAAAAATCCGAACTAAAAGCTAAGCTAGTCTGGCTCTTAACAGGAGGCAGAACTGAGCTCCACTTGTAAGGAAAATTGACAGCAAGTTTCTGTTCTGAAGCACGCCACGGTGGTGCACTACGCAAAACATTACTTTTTAAAATGTGCAGTTAATGCTTAGAACACTGGAGTCATCTTAGCTCCTCATGACTGAAGGCTAAGTAAAATCATCTCTTCCCTTCTCGCATGTTTTGGGCGAATGGATTAGAATCTTTGACCAAAAACATTGCTTTCCTCAACTCCTTTAGCTGCCACCTGGATGCTTTGAGAAATCCCAAGGAAGCAATGAACATTTTCATACTTTCCAAGATTCTTGTTGCAAATGAGATGGGGTAATTGAGAGTTAGACCTCACATGCTGGGTCATCACACTTGTCTTTCTAACTCATTTTAGGGTTAAAGATACGGTGGATGTATGTAACTGCTACATCACAAATTACTTTACAAAGAAAACCCCAAACTCCGTAGTTCTTTTCTCCTTCTGATGCTTTCAGTACTCTCAGAAACCAACCATATGATTAAACAGTACTGTATAAGACAACACATTCCTCTTATTTTGATTGTTCTGTCTATCATTTTGATGGAAATAAGAGATCGATTGTGTGATGAACACAAACCTTGGTGTATTCCATAGAGCATGGTAAGAGGGCTTATGCTGTCAATAACAGCACTGGTATGCACCAGCTTTCGTGTCAGGTGGGGGTTCCTTCCTTGCCTCGTTTGCTCTCCCACAGCCCCTGCCTCGGGTCCCCCTTAGGGCTCCCAAGCCCCATGACCCCCCGACAGCGGTGAGCGATGCAAGTGGGAGCTGCACTCGAGGCTGAGCTGGGAGAGAAAACCAAAGTGTTGCTGAGCACTTGGAAAATCCAGCGCCTTCCAGGAATTTTTAGATGACTGTCAGGAACTCAGATGGGGCCTTTGTTTTTCAAAACCAGCAAAATGCTTATTTCTTCCCCAGGAGTAGGTAAAAGTCAGTGAATACAAACATTACTAAATGCAATAGAAATTACTCCAGTTTCTTTGAAATCCAAAGAGATTGAGACTATCAGCATCTTTTAAGAGTTACAGAAGATGAATTTTGAGCAATTAAGATGTGACTAGTCTGATACATTTTTCTTCAGATGTGGCGAGAAGGAAATGTAGGTGAGGGCTTGCTGGGAACTGCAGCAAAAGGCAGCATGCGGAAAAACGGACTTTCTCTTGGAAGTCTAGTTCTGAGAGAGGCAGGTGGGCAAGATTATCTCTGGGGGTAAAAATGAAACTCAGATGATTGGCATGAGACTTCAGATTTTGCTTTAAATACACCAATAGATTTTTTTTTCCCCCCCCAAAAAAGACATGAAATACTTGATTTCTGTAGTTAAATCAGCTTAACACTAAAGGTGCAGGCTAGCAGAGAGGTGATGCTTTGCAGTATAACTTCTTTTCATAGGAAAGCGCATCGTTCTCTCAGTGCACAGCTAGCACAGGCTGCGATGCTTCTGATTCTGATGCCTGTGAAATAGATATGTGTATTTTTTTCCTCAGAACATCTAGCCGCGAGGTGGGCAGAAGAAAACTGGAGAGCCACTGTTATTTTAAAACTGGTATGCTAAGTGTCTCCAAGAGCCCATGCATGCAAAGGGATGATTCACATTTTATTTATTTACTACAATGTGTTGACATTCGGACGCTAGTCAGGATGCCGATACCCTAAGGCTTAACCACTGCAAATACTGGGGTAAGAAGCCATTTTCACCCAAGATCAGATTTCAGAGTGATAAGCTACCCTTTGGTGTCAGGAGTTTTTACTAAAGGATGTTCCTTGTTTATTGTTTTCCATAGAGTGGGTTCTGCGTAAAGAACTGTGTTAAAAGGTAGTAACATGGGAATGGAAAAAAATTAATAACTATTTATATCTGTATTGGCGAACTGATCATATATATGTGGAGAAAAATTAAATTTCAGGATGACAGTGTTCAGATGAAGTAACAACGATTTTAAGCATTGACACAAAACAATTACTCCAAAATCTGGTAAGAAGTTTTAGAGCAGGGGTAGCAGAAAAATCCAGCTATAGAGATGTTTTACCTCAATTCCTTTAGCGAGGCTCAAGGGCACAAAGAAACGTAACTTAGCATATCTTTTTCATACAAATAATTTCACATTCTGCATACAATTGAGATACTGCAATGTGAAGGAAGGAATTGAAAACATGGCACTTTATATAAAAATACTGTGTTTCCTTGAAGTAAAAGGTTATATATCAACCTCAGCCCTGCAGTGGAAAAGCTTAACGTACATTGCCGAAAGCGTAAGTAAAAAAGACATTAAACTGATAAAAAGAGACTGTGTTGAATGTCAGTAAGGGATCTCGCTTACTGCATACGAAAAAGGAAGAGCTCTCTATTACCAGTTAAAAAAATAGGAAAGGTTACTGCTAATGAGAAAGACTTTATTATTGCTAGATAATAAAAATAAATTAGAATTGTTAAGGTGTAAATTTCACTGTAGGTGGGTCAGTATTTGCTCTACGTGCTAAGTGATGACTGCGTCCTGCAATGTAGCGCGATGGTCCGCTTGTAGAGTGTTCCCCGCCAGTTCTTACATTTGCTGACCACTTTAAAACTTGGTCGAGTTGGTGTAAAATACAGTTTCAGTTAGTTAACTATTTCAGCATTATCTCTTAAGAGCCAAAAAATTACGTTTTCGTGTTAATCACAGTGTAATTAGAGCTTTTTAATTTGATGTTTTGTTACTGGAGATTCAAGACTAGTAGAATGCCCAGTAGTGTGGAGCGTCACCAAGTTTTTCATTTAATCCAATCTAGTAATTATCCACAATTCATAGTGAAGGCTAAATACATAACGAACGATGTGACTGTACTGGGCTTATAATTGAAAACCAATCCCAAGACAAACATTAGTATTCAGAGTTTAAAATAAAAGCTTGTGTTCAATAACATTACACTGCTATTTTCCTGCACTGTAATTTCTCCTGAAAGATTTTTGTGCTCTCTGATTCCACAGTGTTTGTCATCCTGGTTAGATTTTTCTCTGGATTGCTATTAACGATACCGAGTTTGTTCTGGTTTTTTTGAGTAAATGGAAAGACATCTCTGAATCCTGTGGTAAGAGGAATAAATTTGAGAGCTGGATTTCTTTCCTAATACAAGGACTCATTCTAAATCTGTCATATTCATAATGGTGGGTAATAATATTTTAATATTACACAAAACTAGCGTCAGTGACCAGGCATCTTCAAAAAATAAGCTTGCTGGGGCTGCGCTGATCCCATTGCCCTGGGCTGAGCAGTGCTGCTGGCATCAAGGCTGCAGCCAGATCTGCTGGTATCGCCCAGGGTTCACCCTCCCAATTAAAAACCTGAGCATTATGACCTGGATCCAACCTTCGGTAGCAGTGTGTTTGTTTGGGTTGGAGCAGATGTTTGGGAATCGATGGTTTGCTTCGTGGCCGCAGGGCAGATCCTGCCTCTTCTCTCTGCGCTCCCCGTTGCAGCAGAGCATCTCTGTGGAATTTCTGTTGAGAGCGGTGCTTTGATTACCTCCTATGATTTCACACAGTTTGAAACACAGCTTACTGTAATCTTCATTTAACAGCCTCTTCATGACTGGTCAGATTTCCAGCTAAGCAGCAGTTAGAAACCTCAGCTAATGCTTTTTGTCTCAGAGTGAAGCAAAAGATTTTGCCACCCTTGATTGTAAGATAAATGGATCAGATATTACTTTTTATGAGCTATTTCCCAGGTTTTTCACTCTCATCTCATCACCATATTCCCTTGATTTCAAAGGTGATACATTAGCTTATGTATTTTATAATGCTCTAGGTTATCTAGTCGACACATTCTCTCAATTTCTTCCTAGTTTTGTTTAATTGTGATTGCACAACTCTTAACGCCTCTCAGTTACCTGCTGTGATTTTTTTTAATCTAATCACAGAAAGATTTGATGGCTTTCAAGAGCATTCCTGTTCTTAAGAAATATCTAAAAAGATGAACTTGCTTGTATGTTTGAATATATATTTATCACTTCTGGCCCCAGTATTTTACTGAATAATTGTCCAGTCTTGCAAAGAGTTTAGAGCATGTGAAATTACAAACTGCCTGTAGTTTGTGGATGCCCTGTTTAAATGTTTGCAGGGTTGAGACATAAAATGCCTAAATACATAAAGTAATCTTCAGGATAGAACACATTTTCCTTCTGTGTTTACTCTCTGAAAGCATACTGGGGTGAAACTAGGTCTTTAATCCTTAGCCTAAAGATGAGACTAAAGGATTAGTCTTTATTTTAGCCTGGGAAACTTTGGTTTTCAAAAGCATTCAGAAAATAGACATTTCCTGCTGCATAATATCGGAGGTTTACACATTCACAGTCTTGTTGAAGCTTGCTTTCTCCCTCAGACTTGTAAGCAGCCTTCAAGATTTTTTTATTTTTTTTTTTTTTATAAATTTATCCCCAACCTTTCAACGTAGAGGTGGATGAAGTTGCACAGATACCTTAGGAACCAACTTGGAGCTCTGTCAGTATTTTGAGACTTCAGAAGTTCAATTTCTGCTGCTGGGCTTCTTTCCCCCACCCGTTTGCACATCCCCGTAACTGGGGCTAACGTCAAAGTACAGAGACACCGCGTGAGGCTCTTTCAGGAGTTCTGGCTTGGCATCTGTTCTAAAGCTGTTTGAGATAAAAAGTTGCCTTCTCTGGATACAGAATGCTGTAAGCCTGGAATATAAATCCTATTTATGAGTAGGAAAACTCTAATATTCTGCAGTTACATTTAAACAACTTTACAAGTAACAGTTCAGTTAGTACAGAGAGAGATTGTGTGACTTATCCTTTGTTCTTGCAACAGCTCCTTCTTCAGAAATGCCTCGCAGCATCCTTCACCTCACTGCTGTGGCCAGTGGCTACGGCAGTCCAGCGTGGCTATGGCATGTGGAAACTTATTTTCATACCCTTCTAACTATCAAGTGCATTTTCCAAATACTGACCTTCATGCTAGCCTAACTGCGAGAGATAAATTCACCTTTGGGAGGAGGTATGCGTGGGTTTTAATAAAAATAAGACACCTCCGTGAGGACAGCTTGTTCTTCTGCATGGAGAAGAAAGGAGGGCTGGCTTGCTTCGTCCTTCTGTGTAAGCTCAGCATAAAGATAAGCCATTTCCTTCAGCGCCTGAGGAGCACTGCGGATGTGACAGGGATGGGAAGGAACGGCAAACGGCCACGCAGCAGAAATAACAGAATCGCTCTGCTACCAGGTTGCCGGGCTGATCGCACCCGAAGGCATCGGCGTGGTGGTGGGCAGTGGCTGCCTTGCCACAGGGCTTGCAGCCAGCGACGCAAACCTCATGGACCACTTTGAGCCCCTGCTGCTCCCTCTCATCTCTGGACTGCGGCAGGCTTTTTCCAACCTCATCGAGAAGAGATCTGATTCACGGTTTGTTCCGGATTGTGTTTATTGAGATTGAAATACCACCTCTCTTGTCCCGCTGTTTTAAAATGCAAATCAGAAACAAAAGATGTTGGTAAACTTATTTTAAAATATATACCAGGAACAAAATAAGAAAATACTTGACCCATTTAGCAGCCGGCAGCTTTTGGCAGCAGTCTATACCTCCACCAGTGTGAATCGTTGCAAACATAAAGAGAAACACATTGAAACCAATACAAGGCCAGATTCAGACAGTGACTCCATTTTGGCAGCTACATTTTATTTTTATTTCCTTTTTCATTTTTTCCTGCAGTTGCTGGCACCTTACTAACGATAGGCAACACTGATTTAAATTCGTTATCACAGAAATGTGATAGACACTGTAAAGAAGACGGTGGTTGTGTTTTGGCAGTGTATTTTACTTTATCGTGTTCTTCTGAACTGCTAAACTGAAAACCAGAAGAGTTAGACCTGGAATACTGGATACTGGGAGGCTCTGTTGAGCAGATGTACCTGGATCCCAATTCTTTAAAATTACAGAACTTGGGAAATAGGTAAAACAAAGTTCCATTGATGTGAATTAAAGAAGCTGAACTAGATATGTCATACTCATCTCCTTTAATTTTGGAATGAGTAAAATCACGTGGACTAATTTGATATCAGCATCTACACGTTCTTTCAGAGCGAAGGATGAACCTGGTCCAGTATTCTGTGGTTTACATTGCAGTTCTGTGGTTTACATTGCAATTGGACAGTGGTGCGTTTTGTGGAACGGCATTTGCAATTCAGGGTGTTTTAAAGAGAGATTTCACATGTATTTACGTTTCGGTTGTGGAACGGGAATACATGTTGGGGTTGTATGTCCCCGATCACTGCAAACTGGCCAGGTCATTAAATTAACACAGCGGCTCCTCCATCGCCTTGCGGCCTCGTGTGGCTCTGCAGATGCTCGGGAGGGAGCAGTTCTTGCTGCTGACTGCTAAGAGTTCTGCCTGGCCCCGACAAGCAATCTGCACTTTCATAAGAAGCATTTTCAGAGTCAAATTTTGACTTTGTGTAGTCTGCAATAAAAGAGAAACAATTCCTGGTGAGGGCTTCTCTGTGTATGTGCCCATGTGAGCATTCACATTCAGCGTAATCTAAACAGTCAGGAAATAATCCTTCCTTTTGACAAACAGAATTGGAACCACAGAGGGGTATTGACTAGGACAAATACAGCATTTATTCAACAAGTGTCTCTCAATTATCATTTCAGTTTTGTTTGCATGAATTCTGCCTGCCTGCAAATAAGGCTTGCTCGCAATCCTGAGCCAAATTTTAGTTCAATAGAAATCATAGTGGAGGTAGCCATGATAGAATCGCAGCTTTTTATTCGAGTAGAAAGTGTTGAAAGAGTTTCGCAGCCAAGCCAAACCATTCGTTTGCTGTTTTGTAGTCAATGTTTTACAGCCTTGCTTTAGTACAGGCTGTTCATTTAAAAGAGGTGGGGGAAAGGAAAACTGGTCATCGAATGAGTGCCAGTGGTTATCTGCTTCCCTGGAATAGAAAAGTAACCATCTCCCCCTTCAGAAGTTTAAGCAGCCTTCAGATACTCTGACAAAAGTTACCAGGTACTTTAGATTTGAGGTGAAGGAGTGGGGAAATCTGTGCTGTTAGACTGGAAACTTAGCGTTGACATTGCTGTTCCTACCGTTGTCTCTTCCTGAAATAATAAGGCAATAAAGTGTTTCCTGAAATGAGAGTCCACAGAGCTGCACGTTGTACGTGTATGAATGCTGTGGGGATTCACCAGAAACAGGCTAATTTATTTGTAAATTCATTACCCAGTCCTGTTGTCTCCAAGGAAAAAGTCTTTGGCGTACTGAGCTTCAGCTTCTAAAACACGTGTAGCTGAGGATCCCATCTGAGATGTGACGAGCGATGAGCCACCTCCGTGGTAAAGATGATGCGCATGCCAGCACCATAAAACAGAGTAGGAGAAAGTGGTACTCACATTTTTTAATTCCTTTATGGCTTTGGTCAAGCAATCTAGATTTGGCCACTGATTAGGATTTGTGCCTCATAACCTCTGTGTGAGCAAGCTGGGGATGTCCTGGACAGCAAGATGTCGGCACAGATCAGGACACCAAAGTGAATATGTGAGGCTTCTGGCTGCAGAGCCTGGCTGGTAAGAGGAGATGAGCACCTAGGGGCTACTTTTCAGTGCACAGAGATTTTGCATAAATGCCTGGGCTGAGATGAGCATTTCAGATACTTGGGGATTAAGGGGTCTGAGGAAGCGGGGCCAGCCAAAGACAGCAAATAGCTCTGTTCAGCAGAATGATTTCTGGAATAACCAGATCCCAAATGGACTTTGGCTGGGTTGGTGTCGCTTTGTTTTGGTTTTGAGGGGGAGGATTTTAGTCCCTTAAAGCAAATTCAGTGGTTCATTTTTAAGATGCTTACCCAGAGTGTCAATTTTTTTCATGCCTGTTTAGTAGTGCTCGAGTCACCCTTTGCTCTCAGGTCTTTTACACATTTTTTCTGGGACAAATTTGTAATTGAATAGGATGGGGAGTAGAGGTTAAAGCAAGGTTTACTCAGTGCAAAATGCAGCATGGTTATTTTTTAAAACTTCTGTCTTTCATATTCCTGTGCTAATGCCCTTTCGGTGCTTGAAAATATATTCCATGTTGTAAGGTGTCACACTTCTGATGGGACTTCTGTTTACTCCTAGTTTAGCTTTGATTTATTCTGAAAATCTTCAACATTTTCTTCTGTAGGGTTCCTGCTTAGCAATTTTATTTTAGCGTTGCAGAGAGAAAGTCACCAGAAGTCTTGGCACTTCTGTTAAAGAATATGCTTCAGAGCGCTGAACTGCAATGTGGTTAAAGGCTTTCAGCTTACCAGTGAACAGACATATCAATGCTTTCTGCTGTTACATTTGAAATGTTAGAATGCGTCTCTAATCTCAATATCATCACCTTTCCTGCCTGCATATTTGCAATAGCAATTAAGACGAGGATAGACGAGATGCTTAGGGACGTGGTTTAGAGGTGGGATGGCAGGGTTAGGGGAACGGTTGGGCTTGATGATCTTAAAGGTCTTTTCCAACCTCAACGATTCTGTGATTCTAAGAAACAGGCATAACGGGAGTGTTTCATACTCTCAGAAGTTTCCAAAGAAAATTTAATTTGACAGTGGTGGTACGAGTACTAAAGCTGCATTCTTTAGGGTCTTGGGTTTCAGTTTTCATCCAGCAGCTTGCTTTCACGCTATAATTACAGCGCTGTTTATCTGGTTTTTAACAAAAGGTACCCTCAGCACCATGGCAATGACTTCCACCTGCTTCTTTGGGTCTGCGCTAAGGGCAGTGCCGTTAGATCATGGTAACGGCGCCAGCACACAGCAGCAGCGACGTGAGGGTTTCGAGAAGGCAGCACGAACTGTGGCATAAGGACCCATGGAGGAAGCAGGAGCAGTGCGAATGCCCTCTCTAATTTCTTCCCAAATCTGGTCAGCATTGCTTCCTCACATGCTAATCGGACTAAAAATTGAGGGCATCATTGTTTATTCTTAGCAGCTTTTGCCTTCACTGACTAAATAATGTGGGACTGATAAATAGAAAAGGGATTTTGGGGGTGTGCGCGATTCCAGGATTATCATGTAGTTAAAGAAAAATATATGTAGAGTTTTGCCTATTACTATTCTTTGCCTATCAGCAAAGCAACAAAGTTTCATGAAATGATATCTGCAGCAATAATAAGCCTAAAAAAGGATAATAAAAAAGTAAAGAGAATACTTTCAGGTTTTGGCAGTCTGTTGTGAAAGCAGGTGGCCAGTCTTAAATCTAATTCCTGGGTTTTTATAGTGGAGCAGTAAAGAGGAAAGCAGACAGCATTGTTACCCACCGAGTTTGAATTAAAGTCAGATTTGTTTCAGCAGGGTATTAATGGGGTTCCTGTGAGAGAGAATCTCTGGCTTTGAGTTTGTTACTGGGCAGAAGATAATCTGGACAGGTTTGGGGGTTTTTTTTAAGCCATGAGAATATGTTTACAATTTGAATTTTTACAAATTAAATTCATTATGCCCATTAAGCCATTTCCATGTGAGTTGTAACATCAATTATCTATTTTCTAAAGCCTTTTATAATAACTAAGCAGGCTTTCCGGTTTCTTTACTTCTCATGCATGTGTGGTTCACATGCATATGCTATAATTACTCATTACTAAATGAAAAAATTCAAGTAGCTCTACAGAGTTTACCTTCTGGAAAATACATCCTGAAAAATGTTCTGACGCCTAAAACAGGTCCGTTCCAGTCGTCCACTTCAGGTAACCTGACCAAATGCCTTCTCTAAAGATTTTAAAGACAGAATTTTGAGTCAAAATACTGATTCATCAAAGAAGAGGGCCATCACAAACATGTTTCACAACATTATGAGCTCGCTGCTTTTTTAAAAATGTATTTTTTATTCATCTGTTACAGGTTTACATGGAGTAAAACCCATCTACAGGTGTTCATAATGTTTTCTATTCCTGTAATGGCTGTAGTACTTACATGGAATAATTAAAGCAGAAATATTCTGCATTGGCCCTACCCAGCTTTGCAGGAGTGCAAAAGCACTGGTACAAATGATGTCTCTGGGTTAACGACTGATCCATGCTGTAGTGGGTGTTTTGTGTTTTACACATCCTGCCTTCTGCATCTCCTTTCTCTTTTGTTTCAATGCTAAATTTTTATATACTTTCTAGTTTAGCAGGAAGACTCCTTTAGCACTGTGGTTGTCTGGCCTGAAGAGCAAATAGTAAAGGTTTGGTCATACAAGTCCAGTGAAATCCTTTGTGCATTTCTAAACCTTGTGGTTATTTACTAGCATCTGGGGCAAATTGAAGTCATCAGTGCCCGTCAGGAGCTCCTTCTAGAGGCTGGTTATCTATATTTTTAGCCTTGGCCTTCTTTAAGGTAAAATTATTTGAATCACTATGCTAATATACTTCCATTGCCAATATAATTCCATTCCAGCTAACGACATGAGCATCTATAGTCATTATTGTATTTTTGTTCTCACACTGCCCATTTCTTAAACCTCTGAAAATAGCATGTATCTCACGAGCTAGGAAGGAACACTAAAATGGTGAATGTACTGTAAACTATATTGGGCCAACAATAACAGGAGTTGAGATGAGTGTGACACTGATAAATATTAACATATGGATAAATTGGTCATTTTTCGCTGGTATCCCATTTTAGTCGATCATTTTAATTTGATACCTAGTATCCAAAGACGACTGTGGATGAAAAAAAGAAGTGAAAGCTTAATCGTATTATTTTGGGAAAATGAATTAGCATGGATGCAAAGTTGTATGTCCTCACGAGGGTAACTGCATAACACTTATTTCGTTCCACCAGCAAGACTGATAGTTGTAAAATAATTTTACAAAATTAAAATACAGATCAAATGTACATGAACCTATTACTTTATGCAGGCACTTCATTAAAAAAATCTTAGTTTTCCTTCTTAATTTTACTGGTCAGTGCCTCATTTGGGTTCTCTAAATATGCTTAACATGAACAGAGTACTGAAATTAATTTTTCTGTTTCATTGTTTCAGACTTTTGCAACAGAAGCAAAACATTTCTTAATCCTAAACCAGAAACTCACCTGGAAAAGGTAAGTGGCTTTATACTTGAAGACAACACTCGACTTCAGATGTTGTGAAAAGATTAATGACACTCACATCTCAATATCCAGTAACAAAGCAGATACAGAAGATAAAATCGCCTGTTAATTTCCTTTTATTTCTTTTACTAGAGAAATATGTGTGTAAACAAGTTCATTTTAATAATAACAGTCTTTTTTATTATTTTTTTTTAAGAAGGCATGTTTTAAGAATTTCTAACTGATGAATAGAATTGTGATCTCTCATCTCTGAAGGAATGCGATAGCTTTGATGGAAGGTTCCCATTCTTAGCAATTAACCATTTATGATGTTTTTTTACACATTTTGGATAAACTAGCGTAAACGCGTGCCTTGTCTGGTTACCTGACATACTGTCTTACGCCCTGAACATCTGGCCTGGTTTTCAAGTCCATCGGTTCATTCATTTCAGTGGGTATTTCTGGCACTTGGAGAGGAGGTAACTTAACAGGGATTTAAGTGCCAGTCTTTTCAATCCCTGGCCTTGGACTGTAGGGATGATTAGTGACAGGTGAGAAAAAAAAAAAAAGTACTAATAAGAATTGGGGTGGTTCCTAGGGACTGCCATGTCACTGGAATGCGTGGTATGGCATCATCGTGCCTGTTGTTTGTTCCCGTTGTTTGTGATGGCGCTATGGGCACGTCACTGTTGTTTGTGATCCCCGGGACGCCTCCCGGTACATCTGCAGTATTTGGTTTATCTGGAAAAGAATTGCATACTGGTGGGGTTACGTGTGAATCTCTCGCACATGTGCACTCTGTATCTGTCCCTAAGTAGCAAAATGAGTTTATGTTGGGAAATTTGATAAATGGATGAGCAGATGGCGGTTTGTACCTGTGATGAACTGATTTGCAGTGATTAAGACAAGTGTAAAATTGGATTTTGAGCTTCTTAAAAAGTGCGTGTCTCACTTTAAATTTCATGTAAAATAACAGTAATTTCTGTGACAATTCATAAATTTGGCTGAAGGAAAGCCGTTAATAATCCTGGTAGCTGTCTCACTTCTTGAGTGATGTGAACGTTACAGCCTCCTGTGGTGGCAAAAGCAAGAATTTACCAAAAGTATATTAGTAAGAGTACTTTTATCCAACTGGAGATAGGAGTTTAAAATGAACTTCCGTATTATTTATTGTTTAAAATGTTATTTTCAGTGTTATGTGAAAAACTAATTCACAGAACGAGGATTCAGGCCCCATCTGAAATTTATAGTTAAAAAAGTTAAATATTGTATATAAATATGAAAATGTCCTACCTATATGATTACATGAAGGACTAGATGGATTTTCAGCATTTAATCAAGTTTGCCTTTGGTTTCAGCATTACTTTTCTAAGTTTCTGACTTTAGAATTCATTTTGACTGATCCATTTTTGAACTTCAGCTGCTGGTGGTCCCCACCGTAATTTGCGTAAAGGATTTCTGTTTAGTTAGGGTTGAATTAGATGACACAAACCGGCCTCAGCTCCTGAATGTCAGAAACTTTGATTCCTTCAGGACACTGCTATCAGGGACCCTTTATAAAGTCCTGTGTATGGGACTTAGATATAGCTACAGCAAATCCTGTAAGGGCACCGGCACGCACTTGTACCAGTATTTAAAATTCTGACTCACGAACGTCAGCCATTGCGCAGTCACCTCAGATCTGCTCCTGTATATTTATTATGACTTCTCTCTGAACAAACAGTTCCAGTAGATATTATCAAGGGGAATGCTGAAGTAATATTACATAGTCAACGCATATCTTAACTTGACTTTTTTTTCAAGTCCAGAAATACAGATGTAGCCAGTCTGCAGTTAGGAAAGTAAATTAGGCAAACCGTTAAGCAGCCTTAACTCTGTGTTGTTACAGGATTTTTGGTAATAATTTTCTAGTCTAAACATAACAATTTCCTCTAATCCAGAACTCCCACTCCCATCTGCAGGCCAGCTTGTGTGCAGCACAGCTTCCCAGCTTAGGAATGGGACACCCCATGCTTGAGGCACTGAGAAATGGTTTGGTCTCGGTAATGCACCAAGTGGTGCTGTCAATGAAATCTAACTTCAAAAACCCTCTCGGAATTCCTAGGGTTGTAGTCAGTAAGGACTGGATCTTGGTTTTAATTGTACAGCTAAAAAAAATGCTGTTCTAGCCTTTACAGTACAAAGTCTAGAAATTCAGGGGGTTAGTTTTTAGTGGTAATCACAATTATCTAAATTAAGATAGATTTTGGAAATGGCCATTGATTGAAATGATTGAAAGTGACCTCTGAGTCAACCACCCCATCCTGCTGCCTGAACACTGCTTGAACCATCAGTAGATCAGGTCAGCTGTGCCTTTGGTTGAATCCTGAAAACCTCCAGGGATGGAGATGAGTAGCCAAGCAGCATTTCTGCATTAACAAGCTCAAAAAAAATTAAGAAGTGACACACAAATGTCTGAATTAAATCATATTTTCGCTTTCTACTTAAGCTAACATCTGTGGCCTTTGACAGAATCTAGTGAAAGGGAAATGAGCGGGATCTTGCATAAATAAAGTCATTACATCTCGTGTCTAAAATTCTGAAGAAACAAACAGATGGTGAAATTGGTATAGCCTGAAGTGCCAGTAGATCAAATAGTAGTAAAGTACACATATTTGAGAAAAATACCTAATTTCAGTGTGCTACCATCCTAGCACAGGGAAAATGGAATTAATGTAATGATCATTTGGAACATGTTATTCTGCATTTTCCTTGTACAAACGCTGTTGACTGCGTGCTACACAACATTTACCTTATTCGCAAATATGAATTTTAATGGGATGTTTTTATTTGGAAAAGATATTTGCATATGCACAATACTTTTTTTTTCTGGAAGATAAATTATTCTCTTTAATACACAGGAGAAATAACTTCCCACCAGCATCCATAGCAATGCAGTTCAAAAGTCCTTGTAATGTAGAGGGGGATTAGCATCTCCACAGAAAATAGGAAGCTGTGGTTTTTTCCTTTGTTTAAAGCAGTTCTCTTTTTTTCTTTGCCTTTCTTACCTCTAACTTTATTTATTGAATTTGCAACTAATGTAGTTGTGAAGAAAGTGTCATAAACGGGTAGAAAAAATATTGATATATTCTGCCACTACTAAACATCCTGCATCCGGGAAATACTTATGCTTGTAAATAAGACAAAATTTAAAATTTCTCTTTTGAAAGCCAGGAAACGTTTCTTACATTTGGAAAAACATACCTTTGTAACAAGGTGTATCTGTACATGTTGCATGGGATATTAGACAATAATTTATACAGCCGAAAGTGTGTTCACCTATTTTCAGTTTATGAGCACAGATATACTGGGAACAAAGATGTACCTTCTGAGAAGGTAAGTGCTTTTTAGAGATCTCTGGGGTCTCTGGGGTTTTAATTAGGGATTTTTATAGCTTTTGTATACTAGCTTCTAAGACCTTTTTACTTCAAAATAAAATTCAGATTTTTTGTGTCCTCCCTTGATCAATTTTAAGGCCAAAAATAAAGGTGGAAAGAATTTATTTCTAAATACTAATGAGTGCCTCTCTAAAACGAGAAAAAAATCTTTGACAGTGTATATGGGTAGGTGTAGATGGATTTTATATATCAAACCATTCCAGAGTATTTGTAATTCAGGAAATCATTTAGTTACGCTCCCAAACTTAGGCAATGGCTGGTAAAGGCTGCGTTGTCGGACATCCTGTTCCACGCAAGCCTTATAATGCGGGTGATGTGTGTGTATACCTATATATCCTGCTGTCTAAAATTTCTTGTGCTGTTGATTAAATTGTTTTGGTTGGTTGTTGCTGAGGTGGTGGTGGGTTTAAAAAAAAAAAAAACAAAAAAACAAACGACCCAAATGTGCATAAGGACCTTGGCATTTAAGCTATTAAAGTATAAATGAAGACATAGCTTGCTCCCTGCATGGTTGTAACAGCCTCCTGAGCCTCAATCAATCATGCAGCAGCCCATGCCGAGACTGAAAAATGAAGAACCTGTAACAAAATGTGTAAATATATAAACAGTGTTTTATGGGAAGGATTCACGCTCTCCTTCCCACCCAGTGCGCATCAGCATCTGCCTCTGCCTTGGGAGCCCTCATCTCCCCGTGAGACCCTCCGTGCCGCTGAGCCCCCGTCAGCCAATGTCCCAGGCCACTTGCGTGGCGTTGCTCACTACAGCTGCCTGGCAGGAGGGGGTGGTGAGATGGGGGTCAGTCAGTCCTCCCAGGTAACGGGCGATGGGACAAGAGGAAATGGCCTCAAGTTGTGCCAGGACAGGTTTAGGTTGGACATTAGGAAAAATTTCTTCCCCCAAAGGGTTGTCAAGCGCTGGAAGGGGCTGCCCAGGGGAATGGTGGAGTCCCCATCCCAGGGGGGAT
>NW_009258951.1:5548126-5606072 GCF_000687185.1 Egretta garzetta
AGGGACATGGTTTAGTGGTGGGATGGCAGGGGTAGGTTAACGGTTGGACTTGATCTTAAAGGTCTTTTCCATCCTAAACAATTCTATGATTCCTCCGCTCCTCGCCTCTGTGGAGCAGGAGCCGAGGCCTTTTTGTGGCACGTGGGCTGTGCGGGAGGCCACCACACTAGCCAGCCCCCACCTCGCATGGGCCCGCTGGGTGCTGAGGGGGCGTGGAAGGCTGAAGGGGAATTGTCTTGGGTTGGGTGGGTGCATGTAATCCTTCTGAGTTTCAAACGAAGGCTCGTTTAGGTATCTTGAGAGCTGCGCGCGATACATTCAGTTAAGCAGTTTCATAAGGGTTGAAATTAAATGTCTTGGAATATCATTATCTGCCACTGAACGCTTGTCCCAGCGATGGAACGGGCTGCACGGGAATTACGAGAGCTGAATTCGATCACATGCTAAGTGACAGGTGAGCTTAATCGGTTCTGACTGACACAAGCGGAGCTGACACATAAGGACTGCATTTCTCAGCCGCGTACTCAGTCTGATTACGGGCAAGATATTATAAATTCTTTCTTCGCGGAAGAGAAGTGGCTCCGCGAGGTCTCCGCTATTAAAACTGACCTCCGTCGAAGGCACAAAGTGTTCAGGGCAATGCAGTCACCCTGAAAAACAAAGTTTGTTCATGTTTCCAGTGCAATTACAAAGCTAGAAACATATCAGCAATCATGCCCTTCACGCTGAGAATTCTTTCTATTACAAAGGCAAATAGTCAGAAGGAATAAAGAAACAGGAAAGGGGAAAAATTGGCTGCACTCCCAGATAACTGTAACTTTCAGAAACTGCAGCTCTGCCCGGCACTAAAACAGACTCGGCTATAGCAGCGATGTGAGAAGAACCAAGCAGATGAAGAACAAAAGAGAGAATAAAGCCAACAGACACCGCATACACAAGAATCCATTTTCTGTGGGCCTGGGTTTGGCTGCAAATGTCAGGGAACCACAATTAAGATGTAAATTATGAAGGGATTTTTTTTAACAGGCCGAGGAAGGTGATTTAGCAAGGTCGAGTGGAGCATTTTCAGTGGGGTCTCGGACTGATGGGGCACTGGTGGGTGCCACTGAAAGGTGCTGTCCCATTTTACTGAGGAAGGGTATGGGGACGCCTCCAGGCTGTCGGAAGGGAAAGCGGAGGCTGGGTTGGAGGCACCTGCTCAGCCTGGATGAAATCTCCGCAGAGGGAGGGGGTTTGCCTTTGAAACTGGGTGGTCCCTGTGGTAGTGGAACCACTAGCACACGAGTTCAGCAAAGGAGGAAAATTATGGGCAGCAGAGCTGATAAAAGCTATTCTTCTAACCTGAAAGGAACTGCAAAGGAAGTCTCTTTCCAAAAGAAAATGCCAAGTTTAAAAAAAAAAAAAAAAAGTTACAAAAGGCTACTTTAGTTCGATTATTCTGGGGAGAAAATAAAATAGAAAAGAAGCTGTAGTTACTATTTCTTAGAGAGGTTTCAGTTGAACATGAGGAAAAACTTTACTCTGAGGGTGACAGAGCACTGGCACAGGCTGCCCAGGGGGCTGTGGAGTCTCCTTCTCTGGAGATATTCAAAGCCCGCCTGGATGAAGTCCTGTGTAACATGCTCTAGGAGAACCTGCTTTAGCAGGGGGGTTGGACTGGATGATCCCCCGAGGTCCCTTCCAACCCTTGCCATTCTTTGAGAGCTGGTGTAAGTCATACCATCCTCAGAGACATGAGATCAGCCCAGGTGCCCATGGAGGTGGCATGGGGAGCCTCGTACACGCAAGCACTTGGCTCTGCTGTCTGATGGTTGGGCGTGAAGGGATGCTCAGGCAGCCGGAGGTAGGTCAGCACCACCGCACACACAACCTGATGCCCTCCCGATACCTCCCGTGGCTTGGTGAAAAGCGTGCTCTGGTCCCAGCAATGCATTTGGCCATCTCCAAAGAAGGACTGACGGACAGCTTTGCCATCAGAAACTTATTTAGAGATTAGAAGGATGGAAAGGTCCTTTTGCTACAAATAACTTACAGTCTTCAGTTTTCATAGCTATTTTGAAATGTTGTCTTCAGCTGGGGTTTAGATGATAGCTCTGTCAAAAGCTTTCTTAGTCAGCAAAATATTAATAAATAGTTCATGGCAAATATCATAACACATGTATTATAAATATGACTTATCCTTGGAAAAGAGCATAAGTCAAAGTAATTGTTGACAATCTAATTCAGAAAAGCCTTATTTTTTTTTCTCACACTTCTGTGCGTCATCTGCCAAAAGAAACCCCCAAGACTGTGGAAGTCAGACCCAGTGTGTGACGCAATAGGAAACAGATGGCAAACTCTTAACAGATTTTAGGTTTATGCCATGTTGGTGTAACCCTGTAGCAAAATTTATTTTTTTAAATATTAGTGACCTCATTTCTGAAACTGATGGCAAAGACTGTTTTTCTTACACATTTAATACTTCATTTAATATAAGTAAATACTTAAAAATAGGGATTCATGGGTTCCTTTGCTGCTCTTCTTCTGTTTAGTTTTTGTCTTTTGAATAAAAAAAGATTTGTTAAAGAATTTTATTTCCAAAAAAACAATCCAAAATCTTTGCTCAATTCATAAACGTTCTTATGACTATTACTGTAGGATATTATTGCAGTTTTTACAACTTACGGTATGTAATTCTGTCCTCCCTATTAGAGCCTTGTATTTTTAGACAGTCTTATAGGCTCTGGCATGCATTGTGGAAAAAGGTTGGGACTTGTAGGATAAACCTATGATGGCGGATAGGAAGAAATAGGAAAACAAGATGCTAAAATTAAATAATAACTGTCATGAGACTCAAAGGAATGTTCTTCCTCCAAAAAGACCTTTGCACAAAAATATTTATAGCTGAATTGTCTGAACAGTCGTGAAATCAACAGAAGAGCTATGTGTAGCATCTTCAGCCACAAATACGTGCCAGAAGTCTTTCTGAATACAAAAAGAATTCATGTTATATTGTATTTTTATCTTTTATATTTGACTAAGTTTATGAACTAGGAGGCAGCTGCAGATTTCTTGGCTAAGCGTTCCTTGCAGCCCTGAAAATCATTTAAGCATCTCATCCTCAATCTACATACAGTTAAAATCTCATTTGACTTCAGCATGCATTGGGCCTCACAGTTGCTGGCATCACCTGCTGGTTCAAAGAGTACCTACTTGAGTGAACTGCAGAAAATTTATTTATTATTATACAGAGGTAATGTTGATAGTGAGATCACTGTATCTCGATCTTTATTTTAAGTGTAATTTCTTTGAGAGGTTTGACTCAGCATATTTACAGAAAAAAAAAAAGGCAACAAGTTAAATAAGAAACATTACCTTTGTGGACTTTCTCACCTTCACAGTGGAATTTCTAAAATGGGGGAGAAGGGTATTGATGTGATCTGAACTTCCCACAGAGTATTCTCCTCTGCTAGAAGCTGTATTTGTTTTCACAGATAGAAGTCTTTGCAGAGATAAAGACATTGGCTGTAGGAAAAAAAGCAAGTACACTTACTTGGGAATGTCATGACTTTTCTTATAATTTGTGGTTTTTCAGAGGGTGGAACTCATTTGTGGGAAGATGCTGTTTCTGCTGGGGCAGTGATACGTTCTCAAATTCAGAGTGGGCCTCCAGCTCGGTTGGGATGTGGCGGCCGGCATGCTTTATCTGTGTTGGCTTTATGAACTGGGAAGCATGCATTTGTCAATAAATCTCTACTTTTCCATTTTGTTTCCAACCTAAACTTTATAAACTTGGCAGCAGTTCTGAACGAAGTGTGTTTCGGGCGACCCGGGACCCTTGCAGATGCTGTGTCTGATTTGCAGCTCCATCCCAGATGCATTCGCGGTCATTTTTGCTATAACCTCTTTCTATTTGGCCTGATCTTACCTGTCGTGCCAGTACCCATCTGGCTTTCACAGAGGTCACTGCATCTGCTCTAAGGGGACTTCAAATGCTTTAATTGAGGAACTTCTAAAATCATGTTATTTTAATGAAGCCAAGGGTTTCCGTTTGGCTTTGGGCACTTTTCTACCAACTTGTAAGCATGTATTGCAGTTCTTTTTGTTGAATGACAGGTGATATTACAGCAGTCAGTCAAGCGGCTGTTTTAAGATGCCTCGGATGATTTGTCTATGCTGTGATGATTCATAGCTCCATTTTTATTTCATAATAAAGAGCAAGTGAGAAGGATTCTGTCTTCTACTGCAGTCCTCACTGCGCTGGACTGCCTACCTGTATCCATGGCCTCCTTTATCCTATTTTAAAGTTCAGACAAAAAAAAAAAAAAGAAAAAAGTGTGAAGTATCACAACAACTTCTTTATAAACTGTGTGTATCTCATTTATTTCTGGCAATTGGCTCTTTGTTGCCTGCAAGTTTTCTTTAATACCTGGTTCTGTCTAGAGTAAGTTTTTGGCATCTTAAAAACAGATGTGGTATAGAGCTGCCAAAAGCTTATTTTACCCAAACTTCTCAGTAGTTGAGCCCTTTTGCTGTAGTATGTCTCTGCTTCATATTTCATGCCTTTGGAAAAACATGCTGACTCTGATATATCAGTAGCATCCAATAGCTAAGTATGCTAATGAAATTTCTTGTCCAGAACAAACCGTTACTTCTCCAAAAATATTCGTCTGTATCATGAAACAGCAAGCACAGTAAAATGGTGATGGATGTGAGACATTACATACAATTTCACACTTCTTCAGGTTCTGATTTGTGGATGTTACTGATTTTGCCAGACAGTTACGTGTTCTGCAGAAATCCTAAGATCTAATTATCAAAGGTGGTGCTCATGTACAACTCCAACTGAAATGAAGTCATAAGCTTTCTACAAATTGTCCTATAAATTATTTCCTACCTTCTACCCAGATTTATCAAATGAACTGTTATGGAAAAAAAAAAAAAATGGATTGTTGGTGTGTCTGCTTAGGACAGTCCAAAAGACAATAAGTGTGGATCAGTATGTTATTAATATCATTGGATCCCTTAATGCAACATCAAAGGGAATATTGGAGGGCAAAAATAAAATTTAAAATCCACTCTGAGCTGTAGATAATTCTATAGAGGAGAGAGAGGCAAAAAAGGTAGGAATGCTAAGGAGCTTGTATGCGGAGGTCTATGTTTCAAGCCTGTGTTCATAGTGGGAGTAGGTATATTCTCATTTCATTGGGAATTCTGCCTCTGTCTTCAATCAAGTTGGGACTCTAAATAGACCATAAACCATGAAAAAAAAATATTGTTACCGTGTAATCCAGCAGCCAATGCTTAATTTCCTGATTGAAATTAACTCATGCCATTTAGAAAATATTTTCTGGATTAGATATTTTCAGCTTTAAATAGTCACTAAAGAGTCATGATTAATTCTAGTCACTGTTTTAAAAATATCTCTAGTTTTAAGTATTATTTTTCTATACCAGTGTCAAAAACTGAATCTTATCTCTTTCTGCTGGCCTGAATAATACATTTTCAATCTTGTTCACCATGTAGTTTCTGGTAGGCTTTTAAGTTTGTTTTGATTTGCACTGCGAGGAACTCTGAGACTCAAATATGGAATTTCTGAAGAATCAATCTAAGAACTGATCTTATTTGATGTTTTCTCTAGTCCTCTGGAGAAAAATGGGAGGATGCTAATGGAATTGGTTGAAAAAATTGTATGTATTGTAAAAAGAGGAGGGTGGCAATATCACAGAGACGTTCTTGAATGGCATATGACAAATAAATAGTAGACACTGTTTAAAACCTAGGAGGATGAAGTGCAGTGTTATACATTGAAGGATGAACAATTTAAAAATGAACAAATTGGAAGACTATCAGGTGAACATGATTGATAAACATGTAGGTGCAACACTCAAGCTGGGACAGGTGTAGGAGATAAACTGTAGGGATCTTAGGGAAGGAGAGATGGGGAATAGAGAGCAAATGAGTATGGGCAAACACTGGAAGTGGTCAATTTATAGAGGCTTAATAAATTACCACCCACCAGCTTAGTCACAGGGACTGTGCTGCGTGTGTTCCTGTCCTGCTCCTGTTGCACTGTGCAGTGTGGTGCTTCAAACTGTCCTGTGTGTGGTGGTGGCCCACGAAGAGCCTCTTGGGCGTGCGCCTGGGGCAATCACATCCTGGCTGATCATTCACAGTTATTAGTCGTCGGGGATAATCAAGCTCGTCCTGTTGTTTACCGTGTTCATTTCTAACTTTACTTTTTAAAATGAAGCATCCAGGACCCCAAATAAATGTTTCTTATGTTTTCACCTTTCATTAATCAACCTGTAATCTTACAAAGAGGCACTTCGTTAGCTGGGCAATGATCTAGTCTTCATAAACTTGGGTTTGATTGGCATTAATTACCCTTTTTTAGTTCTGTGCTTAATGAGCTCTGCATCAGTCAGTCTCTTACTCGGCCTGGAATCATCGTCAGACTGATAATTCTATAATTACTTTGTCATTCTGTTTATCTCCTTTATGTGTTGACGAAACATTGCATTTCTTTTACTAATCCAGAAATTTGCTAGGTTTTGAATAGGCATTAAAAGTCAATGATAATAAATAATATTTGTTTGAAACGTAACGAAGGAGTATATTTTGGCCCTCCCCATTTTATGATGCCTATATTTCATAGCTGCTACTTGGCATCTTCAGTTCATTTTTGAAAAGAAAGTGACTCGTCATCTCATGAGCAGTGCATCACTTGGCTTGTAGCAAACTAACAGGTAAGCTACTCTACAGTGGATTTATCGGTGTTAATTTTTTCTACCATTTTTTGTCTGGTAATGGAGAGATCCCATTGTTGGAATTCCCTACATCTGTACCATGCATTACAGAGTTTTCTGAACTTTGGGAAGGATATTGTAGCTTTAACTATAATTTTTTTTAAAGCAGATGCTCAGAGGCTTAACCCTATGACCCTTCCCTATCAGTTTTCCAGTTTCCAGCTTCTGCTTCAAATTCGTTATATTGGTTACCAGTTTCTTCTCACAGTCATGTATGCTATGTAACTGCTTTTGCTTCCCAAGCTGCTTTGCACATAATTTTTTCAGCTTTGGTTGTATCTTTCTAATGTGGAGCACTAATGAAGGCTACTAAAATGATCTGAGGGCTGGAGCACCTCTCCTATGAGGACAGGCTGGGAGAGTTGGGCTTGTTCAGCCTGGAGAAGAGAAGGCTGCGGGGAGGCCTGATTGCAGCCTTTCAGTACCTAAAGGGGGCTTATAGGAAAGATGGGGAAAATCTTTTTAGTAGGGCCAGCTGTGTCAGGACAAGGGGTAATGGTTTTAAACTAAAACAGGGTAGGTTTAGACTGGGTATAAGGAAGAACTTCTTTACACTGAGGGTGGTGAACACTGGAACAGGTTGCCCAGGAAGGTGGTGGAGGCCCCATCCCTGGAAACATTCAAGGCCAGGTTGGACAAGGCTCTGAGCAACCTGATCTGGTTAAAGGTGTCCCTGCTCCCTCCAGGGGGGTTGGACTAGATGACCTCCAGGGGTCCCTTCCAACCCAAAACATCCTATGATTCTATGATTTTCTTTATTATTGGAGACACTTGCAACTTCAGTCTAAAAAAAAAAGTCAACTGTGAGTATAGCTTACTGTTTGAGGCTTCATTCATAATGGGCATTTATAGTGGAAGAAGCATTTAAAATGCTAAACTACAAGAAAAGTACTGAAACAGATCTTATACTTTGTGGTTTATAATCCAGATCTGATAGTTGATATTGCAGGAAGTTGGGCATCCAGAGTTCCAGTCCTGGAACCAACCTGTTCAGCCCTTTGCTCCACTCTTTGCCTATCAACAGGCTGAGATGAATGACCTCTTCTTTCCAGGCTACAATTTTTTGTCTCTCTCTTTTATATTACTGCAATGTTTTGACTCCGTAAGCAAATATTTATTAATTTAATCAAGTCTGGTTTTCTGGTACTGTTTAAGAACAAAAGCTTTCTATTGGTTTATAAACTGGTGATTATGGTTTTCCTGTTCTTTTATGTGGTTCGGTGTCCTAAAGAACAGTATTCTTCTTGTGTGTTAGCACATTGCTCCATGCTTACTTAGGGGCACTTTCTTAAGAGCTGAGAGTTACAAGATGCTATTTCCTTCATCCTTTTGGCTTACTGATCCTTCCTAAATTTATAAATTTGAATCAATGACCTTCACTATTCCCATGAAGACTTTCCACCAGCATTTACGAAAACCAACTAGGTCAAAAATACTCTCTGAGAGGAAACAAAATGTATCATGTTACCTAAGCTCCTAGCGCTGGAATATGTGCAACTGAAGTGCTCTATAGCCTTTGCTTAATTCTATTTCTACCATTGTGGTTTTGTGTGCAATGGGCTTACTCATTCATTCCTTGTTCAAACCATTCTGTGTACTGTACTTTGTATTGGTTTTGTACATCTCTAAACAGTCTGTCTCGTATGAGGTTTTTCAGGCTGAATCAATCCTTATTAGACCATATCTGTTTGGCAAAGTTGGACTGATAGCCTCAACAGCAAAACCGTCCTCTTGCATCACTCATCTAGCCACAACTTCATATTCAAATTTTTAGCCTTCTGCCTTTCTTTGTTTATAAGAGATACTGCCACAGAAGTCATGTAAATATTCATCTTCTACTGTTACAGAGTAACTCTATAGCTATCTACAGCCATTAATGCTCAGAAATCCTTTTTTTTTATTAGTTCTGGAAAAACAGCCCTCCCTCCCGCTGCCGCCATGTCGCCATTGAGGGCTCTCTGCGTTATGGCATCTCACAGGCACCGCGATGCGTTCCTGCCTGCCTGGGGGTACCTCCCGACGTACACGAGCAGCTCGCTGCTGTGCCTTTTGGCCCACCCTAGCCATGTCCTGCAGACTAATCCTTTGTTTCCAATGAAATGCATCCTCACAGGTCGCTGGGCAGGGTGCTCACCAGGTGACTGCAACCGAGTGAGTATGTAATGCTGTGCAATTGCCTCGCGCTCCTTTTTCCCCTTGTGCTCATCCTCAGGTACTTCCAGACACAGTGCTGCTGGTCCCTCAAAATGATTTTGAAAAACAGCACTCCCTCCCGCTGCCGCCATGTCGCCATTGAGGGCTCTCTGCGTTATGGCATCTCACAGGCACCGCGATGCGTTCCTGCCTGCCTGGGGGTACCTCCCGACGTACACGAGCAGCTCGCTGCTGTGCCTTTTGGCCCACCCTAGCCATGTCCTGCAGACTAATCCTTTGTTTCCAATGAAATGCATCCTCACAGGTCGCTGGGCAGGGTGCTCACCAGGTGACTGCAACCGAGTGAGTATGTAATGCTGTGCAATTGCCTCGCGCTCCTTTTTCCCCTTGTGCTCATCCTCAGGTACTTCCAGACACAGTGCTGCTGGTCCCTCAAAATGATTTTGCAGTGCTTCCCAAACCTGAGTTATCTCACTCGGTTGCCTTGCTCCAGGTCTGTCCTTGTTCCTTTTTACACAGCAAAGGAAGGAAGTGAAGACAACATGACACATTCACAACTCACAGCCACTGCCATCACCCGACGTGGAGCAAAGCTGCCAAGGAAAAGAGCCTCTTTCAGTCATTTTTCAGACGCCTTTGTTCATTAGTCACAGTTTTGACAAGCTGCTAACTCTCTCTAAGACTTACTCCATCTCCCCGCTAGAAAGAAATGACAAATCACTCAAAGTTTAAGCAACAAGTTGGTCAAAGACTCAGCAGTGATAATGCTGCAATTCTTCGTGGTGATAACAACCCCAGCCTCCTACCAAAGTAGCCTGTCAGCTCTGCTTCATTCAGGTATTCAACCCCCCCCAAAATACGGACAGTCGAATAAACTGGCAGACAAATGAAATGCCTCAAACGTGAGCGCATTTGACATCAAAGACTGAGCTCCCCACATCTGCCGATAGACATTTTGTTTGCCTCACCCATGTGCTGCTCATGCCACTTGCCGAGTTCCTATCCCCATCCCTGCAGTGGTGCACTGACTCGATGACTTTGAAACTTCAAAAAAGCAAACTTTATAGGCTTTCCAAGTGGTTATAACTTGGGTTTTAATGCACGTATAGAGCCAGATTTTTGGCTACGTAAATTCTTGAGTCCCAAAGTCACTTGAGTGAGTACCCACATTTAGGAGATAACGGCTTTCAGAGTGCGTTTGATATCCCTTGGCAATCTTTTTTTTATGAGGATACTTTTTGCTTGGTTTTTTCCACTGCTTATGTCATGCAGTGGCGGAGACAGCAGTGGTATAAAAAGGGAAGGTAATGCGTAGTAAAATGGAGAGAGCTATTAAGTGATTCTCTGCAAATAGGAAAGTTTACCTTGGAAAATTCGCATACTAATCACAGCTCGCGGGCACACACTGTTTTATTAAAATGAAAACACGTTACTGTAGAGCATGAACTAAACAACAAAAGAAATCATCCTGTGCTCCAGTGCCCAGCCATTATGCTGTGTAAATGCATGATCCCGTATGTGCGAACGGTTGTTAGGAAACATTTGTGTAGGGTTTGGGGTTTTTTTTATAGCAATGTAAGAAGACTTAAAAAAAGACCAGTCTCTCTTAGGTAATAAAGTTTCTATCTCATTTTTTATGGACTTCAATTGCAAGAGATTAGGTATGCATATACTGGTATCGCTGGCAGTACCAGTATGGGTTCTTTTACCCATCAACAATTAACCTTTCTCTGCAAATAACCCTCAAACCATCAGAGTGAAATTTGGATTTTATGTCCTGCTACAAGCTCTGACATTTCAGTAGTTATTTTTAACCTGGAAATGTAAAAATGCTTGCTTGCAGTTCCAAGGCAAAGAGAGTATTGGGTATTTCTGAAATAAAACTCTGCGTGTTGTTCTGCTGACCACCTTTCGAGGTAAGCCAGCGTTACATTTTATTCTCCCGTTTTATTGTTGCTATGTGGGACAGACGCACTCCGTCTTGCACTGCGGGCTCTCCCACCCTTCTCGCAGTGGTCGCTGTTGCCTCGGCTCGGTGTCCTCCCACCCTCTGGACTCAGCTGACCAAGCGAGCTCTAATAATAGCTTTCTTTTTTAAGTGAGTATTCATTTTTAAGGATAATCATGACGATTAAATCCTACCTGTGCTTTCCACGTGACATAAAAAATAGTCAGTGTCATAGAAATCTGAAGAATGTCAGCATCAGAACTACAATAAGCAACGAATCCTGGTCCTCTGTTTCTGTCCTTGACTTGCAGCATCAGTTAATATGCTTTGTTTATGAACTTACCTGTTTACGGAATTTTAACCTGCATTGGAATTTGTTAATGAAATTGATTCTGTCCACTTAATCTTCTATGTATTTGGTGTGTATCTGATGCCGTATTAACTAATTTTACCCTTAGAATAAAATGGTAATATAGTAAAGTGACCATGAGGACTTTGTGCAATGGCATGATTCGCTGTTGTCTTACTCTTGTTGAAGCTTTGGTGTGTAGAGGCTTAAATATAGTCTTGTAACTCTTATGCACTGAGGGGGAGTAATAGAATCCCACTTTTCATGTTAAAATAGATAATTATAAGATGCACACTGATTAATTTATTATTTTTATAACTTCACAAAAATTATGCCCAAAAATGAGTTCGTAGTTTTAATTGTGGCTGTTCATACAGGAATTTAGTTAGCAGTCCTCAGTTCCTTGCAAATTATTTATCCAGGGAAGGAGAGTGGGTAAAGTGCAGCCACAATATCATACCATATAATTTTTTAGACTTTGGACAGCAGTGGCTTGGATATGAATTCCATTTAAAGACATCCTGCGTGTCCATGTACTTGAAGATGAAAGTTCATTAACTATATTGTAAAGCAAGCTCTAATATTTTGAAAACCTAGTCCAGGATTTCTTTGTGTGCCACGGATTCATTATTTCAGTATCTTTGTCAGAACAAAGCAATGCAATAGTAAATCAGCATTTCCGCAGGCGGTTCTTGATGTTGTCTGCTGCACTTGCTGTTTTATCACATGAATCAAAGACGTAGCATTGAAACTCCAAATGACAGCTCAGACTCATTCAGCTAAAAACTAATATACTGAAGAAAGAGGAGAAATCAAAGAGAAAATGGGGATGAATTGGACTGAAATAGCAGAGCTCCATAATGATCAGCCTGGTTTCATACATATTGAGCAAATATACATCAAAGTTAGCAGCTCTAAATGTAAGAGTAGCCTTCTCATCTGCCAACCAGCATGGCAAAACAGAGAGCACACAAAGCACTTCTTCTCTTTATGGAGATGTTAATTAAATATTTCTGGGTTTTACCCACTGAATGCCATTTCTCAATGATTAAGTGACTATTCTATGAAAGGCTATCCAATATACTTCCAGTCACTATAAAGACTTGGTACCTAAAGCAGAGCTAAGGTGGAATTGAAGTGTTCAAGTCAAAATTTGTTAGCCCCAAAATGCATCAGTTACCATTTATATACCAAAACTGGGTACCTTCCTTGTGATTTTTAAGTTCCATGGGGACCTGGAATTACATGCTTGTGCATGCCAAGACTACTCTGGTGTGCACAGTTTGTCACATAAACCTGCACGGACCTGACACAGAAATGAGACGTTCTTCCGTTGTCTCGTGTCATTGGAAGTCATTCACTGAGAACAGCCATCAGGACCGACTTCACTGCTGTTACAGCAGCTTTCCTTCCGATCGCTGCTACTGAAGGAAATGTAGGTGATCCAGATCTTCCGGATAAAACATTGTTGAAGTGTTAGACCTGCTGTATTCATAGGACATGTGCCAGTGTCCATGTTCAGGAGAGCTCTCCAGGTCCCACATTTACCTTCTGAGTATTGGTTTCCTTCATTTGAGAAAGGGGCAGCAGCTCAGACAGCTTCCTGGGAGAACACCTAACTCAGTCATTCTGTGTTTTCCAGCTCTCATCCCTCTGACAGAATTCTTACATATTTCAAAGTTACACCTCAATTTTTAACTTCTCTATGTGCAGAACAGGGTTTGAATTGATTGAACGGCTCCTTGAGAGCATTGTTATCTGGCTGCTGAACTGGCTTCCTTCTTTGCAAAGAAAGGTTAAAACTGCAACCAGCCAAATGCTAAGGCAGCATTTTCTATATAATTTTTAGTTGAAATATTCTTTTCAGTCCTATTATTCACTCTTCTAGGGTCTGAAAGGCTCAAATCTGTCTTTAATTTCCCTGTTGCTTTAGGTATTTCTCTTTCCTTTCTCACTATATCCATGACTCTTTTTCTTCTTTTGAAAAGTTCCTACTTCATTCTTCCATACTGTGATATTTTTTTGTGTTCAAAAAATGTGTAGACATGGCACTTTGGGACATGGTTTAGTAGGCATGGTGGTGTTGGGTTGATGGTTGGACTTGATGAGGTTGGAGGTCCTTTCCAACCTTAATGATTCTATGATTTTGTAATGCTTTCCTATTTACATTTCTCTCTTTCAGGTCAATCTCCACCTATTTGAACAACAGCTTTCCTTGAAATCCTAGTGCAGCCCTCTCCACATGCAGGTAAAAGAATTTATCATTCTAATAGACCTGAAAAATACTTTTATTTTCTAATCACATATTTAAATGTTATCTCTTCTAAAAATAACTGAAGTACTGTGTGAATATACAAGTTGCTAATGGGTAATATTTTGAATTTTCCTCAATTTCCTGTGTACTAAGCCAATTCCAATTTACTTAATTATTGGTTGCATCTTATTCTGACCGTGCTACATATAAAGAGGAAGAAGAAACTGAGACTTTGATTAAACTTTTGTAGTAACTAATTGCAAACCAAAGAGAAATAAAATTCAGCGTTGGAAAAGTAACAAATTGGATTTTGCTGTGATAGTTTTCTTGTGTGGTGCGTGCTTAATACTGTGAAATCACTATGAAATTGCCATTGTTATTCTTCAGTACAGCGCTGAGAAATTCTTTAATACAATCTCTGCAGCTAATTTACTCTGGAGAACAAGTAGGTGTTACAACATCATAAAAGGAAATTTCAGTAAAAACCTGTTCCCTATTTCAGGCTGCTCTTGTATTCCCAGTGGTTAGCATGGCAGCTAGGGTTTGGGTTTTCTTTTTTTTAAGTAAAAGCACACTTGGCCACCATACCAAGATTGAAAAAAAAACAAAAAAAAAGCAGCAGCAATGTGTATAAAGTTATTTTAATTTTGCTGGAGCTACAGCACCTTCTAGCTCACGTTGGAGCTAGTTTTTGAGACAGGTAATTTCCATTTAAATATAAGTAAACTATTTCATATAAATTAATAAATGTGAACTGACAGTGAGAAGGGAAAGGACAGTCTTACTTATTCCTGTGTTGTGCTTGAAGTTGACTGAGAAATTAAGGAAATCCAGAATGGCTTATCTATGTCTGTAAAGAAAATCAGCTTTTTAAGTGTATCGTCAGCACATGTTAACTCCTGGCTTACTGTAACACCTCAGAGAAGTTGCATCTACACTGCGTTCATGCTGGCATGTTTGACTGGCGCAACCTGTAGGCCTGCACTAGAAGAAATAAATCTATTTTTTCTGGTCAAAAGTACACCATTCTTAAAAAAATGACTAATATTTTTATTTCAATGTAAATAAAACATGACTTGATTCTGATTTTGCATTATGCTGCAACAATCCTGCTCAAATCGAAACAATTGCACCAGAGCAAAAACAAAATGGGGAAACAAGCCCATGATGAGGAATTAAAAAATATTTAAATGAAACAGAAGAGCAGTACCTTGTGGCGTAACAGAGCCCCATGTGATAAGTATAAATTAATGGAGACAAGCATTAAATAAAATCACCCGTGTCAAAGTCTGGTATCCCCAGTACTACCCCAAAGGGACTTTGCAGGTTGCGGAAAGGCTTGGGCTGTTTGGAGGGGAGCCGTCCGTGGTGAGGGAAGGGGGAAGCAGAGGTGAGCAGCAATGTTACTTCCATCTCAGGAGCCGAAGCGTTCTTCCAGGCTCATCACTGTCCCTTCAGTCACTGGGAGTGAAGAATGACAGCAGGCCCTTGGCTCCCGGGGTTGTCAGAGGGTTTAATCATGCCCAGCTGAGCCATTTGACTTAGGTCTTTCCCATGGATGTCTGGCAGGGTCAGACATCCCCTTCCCCAACTTTTCTGTGGTTTTGGTGGAGGTTGTACGTGCCGAGGAGTATGCAGCATCCTCTTCATCCTGCGCTGCTTTCCACATCGTGTGTTTTGCAGGTATCGTGTTTATTGCTGAGGTTATTAAAATGATATTTTATCCTGGGAGTGAGACAGGTACTTACTGTAGCATATTTATTAGAGTAACATTGCTTTAGGTACATGGTAAGGGAAATCAGTCAACATGTTGATTGCTTTACTTGAGAGGGGTACAGGTTATATTTTTGGAACAGCATGTTTTGAGTCTTGATGTGCATTCATAATGCTGGAAGGAGAAGAAGGAGGCTTTGTGCCTTTGCCAGCCCCCGCACGAGCCTTACCCAGCGGGGCAGGGATGGCTGGGGGAGCATCACGGTGCTCTGCCATGCGAAGGGAGAAAGCCACGCTACACCACACACTGCCCACACCGCTGAGCTGCCTCACCCCGAGACAAGTTTTTGGAAGCTCTCAGTGGAGCAGCACCTCCACGAGCTGTGGCAGTTGGCCACACGACATCTTCCTCACTCTAGAAGTCTGGACATGGGGGATTTTAGGTGGGAGCTGACTCTAGAGCAGCCCCTGAGGCCTGGCGTGCTGTTGCTGAAGTACAGGGGGGGTTTGGAAGAGTGGCATTAAAGTGTGTTTCAGTCTTGCTCTGCCCCTCCTGCCTGCTTTAGTCTATAGACTGTGAAAGTGATAGCTTGTAGACATGCCCATGCAAATATTGTTGTGGGTTTTTTTTTTGTAAATAAAAGCACGTAGTGGTGCTTTTTGCCATAAACATAGATAAGCAGTGGTGCTTTCTGCCATGAATACCTCCAGCACGAGCTCGAGCTTCCGACTGTGTGTGAGTCCCATCCATGACACTGTTGCCTTCTCGCAGAAGCATCCAGAAGGAGCCAAGCAGTGCCCGGCGCTGCCAGGGAGTAGCATGCTCACGAGGGAAGGGCTCAGGCTCGGGGGTCTCTGATGGACCGTGTACCGCTCTGACTGTAGCCTTTCCCCTCTACTTGTGGATATCCTCATGAATTATTTACCTGTCTCTAATCCTTTACATTCCTCAAGTCTCAGCCTCTCTGATATTTGTGGCTGAGAATGTCACAGGTTATTGATGTCACCCTGTGTGTATAGAGATGTATATCAATTTACCGTTTTTGCCTTTAATATGTTCCTGGAAGTTTAAATACCTTTGACTTTTCTTCCCCCTTCTTTTTTCCCTTTGGCCTTTCTCTCAATTCCCTCTTCTCCATCCACAGCGAAATTTAACTTTGAGCACTAGGGGGTATGGTCGAGGGCAGAAAAGGATTCCTCAGGGATCTGAGTTGAGGTACGGTGCTAATAAAATAGAGGGAAGCATACTTTGCTATTTCTGCCTTCTTGTGCTTTTCTTTAAAAAAATCCACCGACAAACCAATCTCTGGTGCTGTTGAAACACTGTTCTTTCTTGAGTGACTTGAAAGAAAGGGAGAAGAAGAGAGTAAGAGCTCTTTTTGGATTTCTGAAGATGTGAAATAAAAAAAAAAGGGAATTTTCTGTAGCCTCAGCAATACTGATAATGTCCTCCTATGGCCCAAGGAGATGCTGTAGCTTAGAAAGCAGCTGAACTTAAATTTGCTAAGGGCTACTTTCTGGGAAGAACTACTTCACTTTTCTGTTTCTGTTTTGGTTTGTTGTAACTGATTCATGCTTTTTCAACGTACGTATCCAATTTTCATCACAGTCATGAAATGCGAGTCTCTTTGTGTACCTGTTACTTTTGATACACTTCAGCAGAAGACATTTGTAGCCACTAAGGTAATGTAGATCTGTTCCCTTGTACTCCCAGATGCAACAACAAAATCCTATGATTTGGAGACACTAGGCTGGTTTAAAAAAAACCCCAAAGTTACCAAGTGTCTGCTACACCGTAACAGTTCTCTAAAAGGATTTGTATTTTCCATAGGTGCTCAGAAAAGGTAAAAGAAAAGTGGTGGGAGATTTTATTTCAGTCTTTCTAATGATTCATAATTAACTTTGCGGGAAAACGGTATTTTTAACTTCAGATCTGCATTGCACGTCAAAACTGATCACTTAGTCATGAAAGAACTCTATTACCGAAATTCTACAAAGATAGTGGCTGGTTTTCCTCTTTGCTTTTCTGTGTCCGGCTCCAGCGCCGGGAAGAGGGGAGGCAGTGGGCACCCTGCAGTGGCTGGGGGGGCCGGGGGGGGGGGGGGGGCCCCCGCCGCTGCGTGGAGAGAGGGGAAGGAGGAGAGTGCAGCAGTGTGTTCTGTTTTGACATTTATATGAAGACGAGACATTTTCATTCTCTACAGGAAGAAGATAAAAAAAAAAATAGCAAATGTAGTCTTATTCCACTATAGCCATCCGTGAGTTTTGGTTTTCGTTTTGCCTCTTTGCTGCAGGAGATCAGAACCATAGCGGACTTCCATGAGGACATGGAGTGAAAGGTGGATCTCCCTGGTATTTGATTTCCTTGTCCCCAGGTGTACCCAAATCGTACAAAGGGTCACACTGATATGAAAGAAAGAGGCACAAGGGCAGTGAAACACGTTGGGTTTCTGTGCAGAGGCAAGCACGTAGTCAGTTCTCCTGTAAACACACACTCTTAGGTCAGGATGAGTTTAAGTCTTGTGCTTAGAGGATGGGAAAGAGGTATACTTGATTTATCATATATTTGATTTATTTAACCCCACTGAAATGAACAGCTTTACTCCAGAGGAAGACTGGAGTAATGTGGGGTTTAATCAAACTGCCTCTCACTTCTGCTTGAGCTCACTCCTGACTTTCTTTTTTAATAGTGAATGCAGATAGTCTGCTAAAATAGTAAAAGGATGTGTTATTTAATACAGAGTTGTTAAAAACATTTAAATCCTATCTCTGGATCGTTGTGCACGTTATTATTATTTTAAGTATTACACAAGTGTATATCTTGATACAAACAAATTAAATTGCTTTCATGTATATAAAATTATACTCCACAGGGGATAAAGCAGCAAACGCCATGTTTCAATGCTTGATACGCATTATTTAACATTTAAACTATCGATTAAAGATGCAGATAATCTTTTCTGCATCGTTTTGTAATATAGGAGTATAGCCCTACAGCCTGTCCTCTGTGCTGCTGGCACACCAGCTGATACAGTAGATGGAAACTACGAAAAGCAACTGGAGGCATTATTAATATCTGTTCCCTGAAATGGAGGCGACCCTTTCTCAAGGTTTCTCCAGAAACCAAAGAATGAGTTTTCTGAACTACCTTATTGTTAAAATCTGGATTACCAGAGGAAAGACTGTGTTTTCTCTATCTTTACAATACATGCTAGGATTGAGCTTAGGAGTTACAAACCAACGGGCCTTACGTCAGTATTTAGTAAATTAGCTGAAAAATAGCTATAGAGTTATAATGAGCATGATATTGCAAGGACAAATTGCAGCGCTCCCAAAAGGAAAATTTTCTTTCCTCCAGGGTGTCAGCAAAATAATGGATAAATGAGAAGGGATACATATAATTTATTTTGTGTTTTAAAAAGCTGAAGAGGCTATTAAGGAAACTAAGAGTAATCACAGGGTGGGACATAATGGACTTTCATGGACTAGCAGCTGATTAAAGGAAGGAAACAAAGAATGAAATAAATGGGTTTAGCAAGTTAAAAATCGGACTGAGAATTTAATTCTGTCTTAATATCTAAGGGATTTTATTTATGGCATTAGGCCGTGTATTGTCATATATACACTCGATTTAGAAGAATGGGCAGTGAAAAGTCCTTTCTATCAATCAAAACAAACTACCCATTTTGGGGTTTTGCAGCTTTACTCAAATGCCAATAACAGTCATTCCCAGAAAATCTAAATAGCTGTAGATGGGAAAAGCTTTTATTACTTGGTAGATGGACGACATTTTCAAGTCTACAGTTTAGGTGTTACAGTCTAAAAAAATCCACCTTTATTTATTTGCTTTTATTATTAGAATGACAGCTGGTGTAATAATGAACTTGCATTTGGATATAAACCTGTGATTAAAAAAATCACAGATGTTACAGGAAAAAAATGTACAGTAGATCATCCAGTTTGATGTTCCTGTCCAAACAGAAAACTTCTCTCAGGAATGCTTTTGTGTATTTTGTGGGGACAGCCTTGGGCACTTAATGCATTCGGCTTTCTCCAGTCTCATGGCTTGTATCGTTAGATGTGTTCATATTTGAGCTCTTCGAATTACCTAGAATTTCAACATGAAATACTGTTCTCAGTCTCAACACAGGATGTGCTTCATAAAACAGGATTTCTTTCCTTTGTTGTCTCCAGGCTGTATGTGTGCATGTGAACTCATGCGTATGTGTGCATGGAAAGGGACGGTACACGGGAATGGGTTGGCAGAAGGTGTTTCATGTGTTGAGTGCACATTCCAAGGGCTGTCACATCTTGGGAAAGCTGCAGGACAGCTGTCAGATATATGAAGGGCTTTTACAAAAATAGACAACGATACGCTAGGGTGAATCATTTTCAAGAAAAAATATTTTGACCGAATATTCAGAAGAAAGGCTTCTAACCCAGGGCAGCGAAAGGCACAGGGACAGTTCACAGGCAGCAGTTAAAGACTCTGCTTCACTGGGGGAGGTTGTCAGAGCTGGAGAAACATCCCTGAAGGTAGATGCGAGAGCAAAGCTGATTTAATTCAGAAGAGTGTCTTGAAACTTAAGCTCAGTTATGTTAATTGGTGAGACAGTTCAGGATAGGGAGCGGTGGGAGTCTCTGCTTTGAGGGTTATCAAAAGAGGTAAGCGTGCTCTTTGGGACAGTAGTACCTGTCTGAATTTCTGTTATCCGTGGGCTCAAGAGATTTATGAGTTTTCATTCCTTAATTAGCTTCTCAAAAGCATTTTTAAGTCTCAGAAAACCCCTGTCCTAAACCCCTCCCTTGTTTATGGAACTTCATTGTCTCAACGATTCTGTTACTCTTATTCAAGGCTCGTCTAGGTCTTGGAGAAGTGTAAAGGAGTGGGTTAGGCTGGGACCTTGATAACTAAATGTAGGTGCAATTTTTCTTACGAAGCTCCCGTTGTCGTTAGTATGGCAAGGCTTCATTCACTGTGTTAAATTCCATAAAGGTATTGATTTTTATCATATGTTTGTAGGTGCTGCTTAGTCTCATAGTTATTTTTACATTTAATATTGGACAGTCTGAAATTCTGTTTGATACTGTGTAAAATTATGTTCCTGTGTATCTGTGAGGGTTGAACAGAGGGTGAATATGTTCTATCACTGCCTCTCAGGATGTTTCTATTTAATGATGCTAACTCCCTTTTACTTGATTAGGGACCTAGTGCTATCTAAACAGTCATGCAGATTTTATTACAGGCGTACCGAGACGCTGTTTCATTCTGTTCCTTGGATGGATGGATAGTTTTTGACACAAATCTATGTGAACACCTTTATTCTTCATTATTTTATAAAGAGCCCACCTAGTGAGCTATTTCTGTGGAAGGAAAAAAAAAAAAAGTGTTTACATGTACCTAGGGAGGATGATTTGATGTAACAATAATAATAAAATATGCTGATGCGATCATAATATCATTTTCACTGCGTGCGGGTGGAAACTGAAACTTGTGTTACTGATGAGATACTGATGATGAATAATCAGCTTCACATCCTAGAGAGGTAAACACAATCTGTGTCTGAATGTATATCAAGGGAAATCCTTCATGTATTTTCATGAGTCTTTGTGCACGGATTATATTCTTAGATCCTATTTTTGGCATGATTCTTCTTCCTTCAGCCCACTCTTTTTCACGGTAGTGGTGGTGGTGGAGCATCCCTTTCCCGTGCACAGCTCTGGTTTCGCTGCGGGCAGGGGGGTGGCTGTGGCAGGGGGGCCGGGGGCAGCGTCCTCACGGCCGGGCGCTGGAGAAGGCCAGAAGCAATCTCAAAAAAGGAAGGTAGAGGAGCAGAATTGGATGCAAGGAGAGAAATAACTGCAGAATTTCACAGTGGGGAGAGATAATAGCAAAGAGATATCCTAGCAAAGGTCATGGAGAGGCAGTTCTGCCCAGGCTGGCAAGGAATAGCTACAGAAATAATGTTTGCAGCTAAATTTTTGATGTTAAGAAAGCAACACTGTAGAACTGGGCACTCAACTGCCACTTTACCTGGAAAAGATTAATGGCTGCATTGATGCAGATACAGGTTAAGCATCCTATCCTCCTGATTTTCAACATAGGCATATTTCCAGAAAAATGATGGATACTTACTGAAACATCTTTCCGTGTGATCTTTTTCAACACTAATTATTGCACTAAGCATTCAATAAATAAGGCAATTTATCTCTTTATCTCACATCCTATTATGTGCCTGAATTTTATCACTGATGTGTAATAAATGAAATTGTGTCGTATTGTAGCGTAATGCAAGAAGGCAGTTTGTCTAAATAGGTATTTTAAGAACACGATAAAAAGAGTTTGAATGGTAGAAGCCATTTATAAAGATCAGGTCATTAGTGAAACTTTGCGTAACTTTATTTTTCCCTCTCTACCTTTCTTGTCCAGCTGTGGGGGGTTTACCTTGTGTTTACCAAGTAAAGCTCCAATTTTAATAGAAATCCCTAAATGAGATTTGTTTTAAAGTACTGAGGTACCCACCAATCAAGGTGTAAAAGGTGCCATAAAGATGGAAAAAGACAGACCTGAGAGTATCTTCCTAGTAATGAATCTACCGCTAAATGCTGCTGTCAATACAGAAACTGGATTAGGTTACAATAATGTGCAAGGTAACTATGGGAAGCGTCATAGAGGCTTAGCTGATATTGGAGAATCAGTTCTTCCAAAAGGAATTGTTGATTTTAAACCAGAAGTTTCTTCCATTTCTAGTTGAGGGATTACTGGATGGAGATACAGAAGCTTCAGAAAAATCCTGGAAAGTAGGTCAGAATCTTAGACACAGAAATGCTGAAAAACTGCCAAAAAATTTATATGTTAGTTTAACTTTCTGTTTCATCCTATACCTAATAGTCCTAAGGTGCTTTTTGTCAGGGCTGCTATTATGCAAATAAGCATGCCAATTAATCTGTTTTTCCACTGTGGGAGGACTATGGAGTAACAAAAAATAGACAAACCAAGTTCTTGAGCTGTTAGTGGTATGGGCTTCCGCTTGGATTCTGGAGTGCTGATTCTAAATAAGACTTTCTGTTTCAAATCCGTTCAAGTTTTCCTAGGTGAATGTGATGTTTTCTTTTTTAATGATATATTTAACAATAAAAACTTTCCGTGTTGACTTACTGCAGCAATATTTGCAGCTAATAATAGTGATGCTGAAGAAATCTCTCTTGTGCTTTTTATCTAGTTGTTATCACAGTGTTTAGAATGTAAGTAATTAAAATGTTAATGTCTATGGATTTATTTGTTTGCTTTTAGTTATCGGCAAAACTGTTAAAATTTGGCCATTTTGGGAGAAGCTCAAAAAGTCCTTGAGTAGTCTGAGCACTACTTGGCAACAGCTGAAAACATCAGTGTGTTATCAACATTCTTCTGGTACTAAATCCAAAACACAGCACTATGCTAGCTACTGTGAAGAAAATTAACTCTATCCCAGCCAAAACCAGGACAATTTTAAACCAGAAGTTTCTTCCATTTCTAGTTGAGGGATTACTGGATGGAGATACAGAAGCTTCAGAAAAATCCTGGAAAGTAGGTCAGAATCTTAGACACAGAAATGCTGAAAAACTGCCAAAAAATTTATATGTTAGTTTAACTTTCTGTTTCATCCTATACCTAATAGTCCTAAGGTGCTTTTTGTCAGGGCTGCTATTATGCAAATAAGCATGCCAATTAATCTGTTTTTCCACTGTGGGAGGACTATGGAGTAACAAAAAATAGACAAACCAAGTTCTTGAGCTGTTAGTGGTATGGGCTTCCGCTTGGATTCTGGAGTGCTGATTCTAAATAAGACTTTCTGTTTCAAATCCGTTCAAGTTTTCCTAGGTGAATGTGATGTTTTCTTTTTTAATGATATATTTAACAATAAAAACTTTCCGTGTTGACTTACTGCAGCAATATTTGCAGCTAATAATAGTGATGCTGAAGAAATCTCTCTTGTGCTTTTTATCTAGTTGTTATCACAGTGTTTAGAATGTAAGTAATTAAAATGTTAATGTCTATGGATTTATTTGTTTGCTTTTAGTTATCGGCAAAACTGTTAAAATTTGGCCATTTTGTTCTGATGCTGTTGCATAGCTTAGCCCAGAAATGAAAAAAAAAAAAAAATTATGGGTATCGTAGGCTTCTTTCTTGAATTATGTATTAATAACTTAACCTCACTTTACTTGAAGGCAAGGTTCTAGCACTTTTAGGTTGCAGAAGGACAATAGTCAGAAGTAGTATTGGAATTAAGAAGATGTCAAGTATTGGTTCACATGGTTCGTGGTGGATAATTACTGGTGTATGGGGGCGTTTGGAAGATACCAGACAGTAAAAAGTAACTTTATTTCTTTGCCACATTATGATTCACCATAGTCAGGATATTTTTGGTGGTAGTAGCCAAATTTTGCAGACCTATAACTTTTAGATATACCTTGCATAAACCTAAGCTGATGAAGCCAGCTTCACAAGGAAAGTCGATAAGAAGCAATTCTTCCCTTTGACATTGAGTTTTGCTGGAAAACCACAATATTTTGGTTTCTTTTTTTTTTTGGAATGTACTGTGATTTCCCAATAAAATGCAAAAGAAGATTAAACAACGTAATTAAAACATTAACCAGGGCATCTGTAATATGTAGAACAAGTAGAGTTTACCAGTGGGGGATGGCAAAATTCTCAGCGATTTCTGTAGCACGGCTTTACCCTCAGTGGTACCGCCTCCAGAAGGCAAACTGTAATCATGCAAGTGTTTGTGGTGAATGTTCACTTTCAGGCTGGCTAACAGATGGCATTTGGCTACCTATGCCTAATACAGATAATTTTTTCTTCTTGGTACTGTGAGTACAACGTATTCAAGAAAACCATTATGCCCAGGAACGTAGCTGCTTTGCACGGAGAGGCAGGTCTTCCGCAGACCACTAAGCAACTGGTGTGTATTGGGAACTCTGCTTTAATCTCTTTTCCGATTTATATATCCATTGGTGTTTGAATCTGGCATGACTTCTTCCTCTGTCTTCTCTAAAATCCCTCCCTGATCATGGGAAATTTCTAGAAACCTGGGGTACACAGACATTTTGCACAGTCTCCCACAGCTCTGAAGAGCCAGTCCAGTTCAGAAGTGCCCACTTTTTTTTTCTTACATACTAGTCAAATGGAAAAAGTCACACTCAATTAAATCCATTGACTCTCATTCCTATAAGCCAGACAACACACCTTTAAATTGCTTTATTTGAGATGGTAAGTGCCAACAGTGATGATACATGTGTTGTATGTGCCAGCAGTGATGCTACATACGTGGCTGTGATGGGGAAAAGTGTCAGTGGACGGTGGGTGAATTTGGTTTTAATGACTTTGTAAAAGCAAAAGGATTGTTATTTCTGTGTAGGTAATGTCAGTGTGGGGTATGAACCAAAATCTTCCTGACTGGAACTTCTGGTTTGATCCTTCAGGTCCACAAATGTCAAAACTGTAAAAAACAAAAATGAAATTCATAAAAGCATAAGATCACCCTAAGCATGCAAGGTTTCCTTTTAGCCAACAGTAAATTTGTGCTTTACACTAAATATTAAATCTTCAACAATTAGTACAAAACCTTTGTACAGAAACAATATCATACAAAAGTCATGCTTGAGAAAGGAGTATCTGAAGAGTCACATTAAACCTTCAAAACCTTGTCTTGTATGCTATTGTTTGTTATCAAAATCGATTTGAAAGGCAGAGGCTTGCAATTCACATTGTAAGGAGACCTCATTCTCCTCTTACTGATACTAAAGACTGTGACGGTGCTGTAATGTGAGTAAACAATAATGCTGATACAGTATTTTTGTGCTCTTATTCTATCCTTACTTTGTGTTTCTTTCACCAGCTTTTCTTTAATTATCCTAGAAATAAGATTTCTGTGAGAAACAGTTTGGGATTTTTTTATGGGGAGGGAGTGAGGAGGTGGAGAGTTGCTTTGTTTTATTTTTATCCTATTTACAGTTCTTAGTACAATTAAACCTTGACCAGTGAATGGGCACACCATAAGGGTATAAACAGTTTTATTGGTAACTGCTGTTGTAACAAGGAGCAGTAACAGTTGCTTCATAATGGTTTCATTATGGAGCAGATTCATTATAATGCATTCATTATGGAGCAGATCATCTTGAGTGCCATCGCACAGCGCAACAGGACAAGCAGGGGATCAGGCCCAGTCAGCTTGGCTTCATGAAAGACAGGTCCTGCTTGACCAACCTGATCCCCTTCTATGACCAGGTCACCCGCCCAGTGGATGAGGAAAAGGCATTGAGCCACTGGAGAAGGGCAACGGAGCTGGGGAGGGGTCTGGAGCCCAAGGCTGGTGGGGAGCGGCTGGGGGAGCTGGGGGTGCTCAGCCTGGAGAAGAGGAGGCTGAGGGGAGTCCTCATCGCCCTCTACAGCTGTCTGACAGGAGGGGGGAGCCGGGGGGGTCGGGCTCTGCTCCCAGGGAACGAATGGGCTGCCGAGGGAAGGGGTTGCATCCCCATCCCTGGGGGGATGTAAAAGCCGGGCAGACGAGGTGCTTAGGGCCAGGGTTTAGTGGTGGGATGGCAGGGTTAGGTTAATGGTTGGACTTGATTTAAAGGTCTTTTCCAACCTAAATGATTCTATGATTCTATAACAGAGTGAAGGGAGGGAGGGAGGACAGCAGATTCTTCCTACAGTAACTGCTTTAAAGTGTAAGGATAATTGGCTGGAAAATGGATAAGAAATTAAAAACAACAAAATAAGGAAGCATCCAGTTGTTGAGATTTAATAGCCAATATGCTTGAACAAGGCAATCTGCTGCCTTTTAACAGCTTCTCCTGGAGCTTCACCATTAACAGCTGAGACTCCTACCAGCCACCTGAAAATGGGAAAATACAGAGCTTTTAGCCATTTGCCTCCCAGGACGGCTCTGTTAATGTAGCAGCTCTGCACCGCTGCTTGCTGCTGCTGGCGCTGGCCCAGTTCTTGCAGCAGCTGTCCCCATGCCGGGGTGTCACCAGCCAACACCTTCAGCACACGTCCCATGCGCTACTGCAGCATCGACAGGCGTTGTAGGATCCCTGACGCAGCTTCTGGGAGATGGGGTCTGGTGCCGAGTTCCCGCTGAAGTGGCTGAAGTCGAACGCTGCTCAGCTGCATTTGAGAATTACCTTCTTCATTAAATTCCTTTCCCAAATTGGTCCGTAATCTCAGCTTAAAAACCTCCCGGTAAAAGCTCATGGCTGCTACCGGCTATGAAATTATAGGATCCTTAGTTTAAATTCATTAAATAGTTATGTGGAAAGGGGAGCGAGCCGTCTGTAATAAGCTAAAATTGCTGACACAGTACTCATAATAGGTTCTTTCCCAGAGGTTTTTATTGCAGTTATATAAGAAATCTTCGATTTAGGAAGTTCAAAGAAACTTTCCAAATAGATCTGTTTTTGTTATATTTTTTGAGCGATGTAGCAGGAGACCATGAAGATATTGCAGATAATAATTAGAGCTGTGAAACCTTGGGAAAATACGCCTAGGGACAAGGGAAACTTTTTTATTTACGAAAAATTTGAAGAATACTTTAAAATGGAGGAATGTGTTTGAAATCCAAGTTAAAGTAGCCACTGACTCTGGAAATTACTGCAGTTGGGTGTGTGCCTTTTCTCTGAACGGTAGCTGATGGAGAATAGTATGCAGACCTCAGCTACAAAACCGTGATGCGCTTGTGCCATGCAGCCTAGATTTTGGGTTCTCTTTCATCGTACAACAGGTAACTCCAGGATGAAACCAGCGGGATTTACGACATGGGTAGTTCCAGGTTGTAACTAAAGAACATGGAGTTGCAGTCTGGAGCAGGAGATGGCTTCCCCAGCCTCCAGCATGGGCACCACGTCCCAGTAAATAACACAACAGGCAGTTTCTCACGCATTGGAAAAAGAGAATTGTCGTGCTGGCCAAAGCCGTGGAAATGAGATCTGGGAGCAGAAGAGGCCTGGAGGGTTTATTGGAGTTGTTTCAACTTGAGATAGAGGACAACGTTTGAAATGAGCTGGGGAAATGAGCTGTTTCATAACTCTTTTACCTTTCTTAGGGAGCTAGCCGCAGAAAAAATACCACTCTGGGGACTTGACGTGCTTTGTTTCATTATTCTTGTTACAACAAACACTTAAATAATGTCTTTTTTTAGTTCAGCTATCTCCTTGACTTCAGGCGTTTGTTGCCTTATATTCCAGTCTACACTTTCTAACCTCTTGCTCGTATATCTATTAATATTCATGCTGGACGAATGCTACAATTCAATGTGAATAAATGCACTGAAAAATTATTTCTTTCAGAGCCTGCACAGTACACTACAAATGACATCCTGACCTCTAGAGCTGCAGATTCATTAATTTTGGCAGAAAATCGCAATTTCTACTTTGAAACTATTGATTTCCCAAGAAAATACTGAAATGCCTTGTCATTAACACCTATTTAGACAACTACAGCAATGGTACAGCTAGGTCATTTATACAAGATTAACTAATTAATGCTGGGGTTTTTTGGTAAGAGGAGGCCCTGTGAGCACATACACAATAACCACCGAACATCAGTTATATTTTTTTTTTTTTTACCAACATCTATAAATAAAACTCCTAGCCTAAGGGAAAAAAAAAATCCAATTTTCTCCGTTTCACGAAAAAGTCTGAAAGTCAATGAACCTTGCACCATGCCAACATACATGCGAGATCAGTTAAACAAAATCCACTAACAGTTGTATTTTTACTTCTACTTTTCTTTTAAGTTCGGATCTAGAAATGGAAGCAAGCAACTTCACAGGGAAAACAGGCTCTAACAATAGTAAATATAATTTAAATAGCAGTTACAAGGACGCCAAAAGTCAGAGTTTACAGAGGAAGGGAGCTAAAAGGATGTGTGGTCATTTACAGTTCAATATTTGAGAAGATCTAACAGAGATATGGGCTTTTTTTTCCAGATTCTTAACACTGACTTGGATTTAGAAAACTGACAGGACAGAGGTTCCACCAGGCAGTAACTGACCTGTCCTATAAAATCTGGCAGATGTTTTTCATCTATAGCTTGTGACACTTCTTTGTGATCAGGTACGTACACCTTGACTTTTTAAACTTAGCTCCATCCCTGCCTTGCTGTTAATGTCACCCATGGGCGTGATGGAAACACGTGCTTGTTGATTTATAATTGTATTTGTATTAAGAGCTCAAGTTCAAAACACATACAGTTGTAATCAGTGTCACAAAGATAACTTCTTTTCAATATTTTGTGTCAGTCAGTATCAAGTACCGGAATGATTATTCTCTAGATTAAAAATTCTTGGCATAAACTTTGGGACATGCTGAGGATCTGGAGAAGTTAATCTGTTTGATGGTTGAGTTATGTTAGCTCTAGGCCCGTATTATGCTTAATTTTATAAAAGAGAAGAGGACCATTGACTTTAGTGGGATTCTTCATAGTGCTTGACATTTGAAGAGGTAAAAAGGTCTTTGAATAATTGGGATTGCAGTTAGCAATAACGTGCATGTTCTGTCGTTCCTGCTGACGAGCGAGGATTTGAAGGACAGTTTTCTTATCTGTGACTCCACCATTTATAAAGAAACTGCCATTTATTCTTTCCAGTGTCTCCCCATACCACCTCTGATGTTTCGTGAGACAAGGAAAGCTCTTTCTGTTCCGCCTGTTCCAACTCCACAGTGCTGCTACTCATCTGTGTGAAACAAGCCATGGGTTGGGGTGTCTTTCCCAGTGCTCTTACACCAGTTGTACAAACTTCCCTCCTCTACAGTTCAGAGTTGTAAAACAGGAATGGCCACGGTGGGGATGCACAGGATTTTGGAGCACCAAAAAAATGGCTGACTCTTATCTACATTAAGGAGTTAAACAGTGCAGTCATTTTAATCCTTCCCACAAGAATTCACGAGGTGGATAAAGATAAGACCAAGATAGCTTCCCAAAATTATTACAAGTGAACATGAGGAGTCAGGAGGTCTGACTTCTGGGGAGTGTTGTACACAGCCAGTGCCAGGTGACATGATGTGAAGGTACCCTCTTGAGCAGAATTCAAAAGGTCTCCATAATCCATCGTAACAAAGACAATCTGTAGCGATACCTTCTTGAAGAGTCACGCTAAAGAAAACTGCCCCACGTGCTAATGTATTTCTTTCAGCTACATATTTTTTCAAAGAGATATTTTAGGAATACTGAAACTACTTTAGGTACCTGTGCTAAATATGCTTAACTAGCTGTACTTTTAAAATTTCTTTTCCTTAATGACAGAATGTAGAAGATGGGGAGGAAAAAACGGAAAGGATCTGTTAATTCTGTTACACACCTTGTTGAAAAAAGAATGAACTTTTTTGATGGACATTTTCAAATTAATGAGAAAAATGTTGTCGATTTCAATATTCTAAAACAGGTTTGGCAAGATATACAAGAACTACCCAAAGACTGGGTATGCTTTCTGTATACATTGAGATGACCTAGATGGGAGGTCTGGTATATAAACTTGACTGTATATATAAACATATATAAACATCCTGTATCCCATCACTCACCGGGTCATAGGCTTACATTAACAGAGTAATTCACTAAAGACAGGCCGGTTTGTTTTGCACAAAATACTGTTATATTGAAGCATAGCTGTACTTGCAAACTGAGCAACCCCCAAATTTTGGAGGTCCTCATGGAAGAGCAGGCAGCCCTTGGGCAGTGGTGGCTGAAGCTGGCTCATCGGTGGGTAAGGACAAATTGCTGTGTGAACTCTGCCAGCATCAGTGACACTGAAATATCTCCATGTAATAGAGGTCAGTAAACCCCAACAAAATTGCTTTATCATAATTTTTCTTCTCCACTTTCTAGTCTTGACAGAAAGGAGAATGAGATTGCTAGATCTAAGGTATTAGAAAATAGAGATGTCACTGGTTTAGGGCCACATAATGTAGTCTTTGTGCAGGTATGCAGTTTAATATTAATGCAAAATATAGTTCGTGCTGTTAGTTAAATTTCATTTAAATACAATGTGTTTATGCTAAAAACTGTGAACTCCACTAGGAACATGTACAGAGAAAGACTGTTGGGGTGATTGGGAGAACAGAGCACCTAATTTATGGTTTGCTTAGCCTACCAAAATGAAAGGTGAAAAAGGATAAGACTTTTATCTGCAAATACCTCATAGGGTTAGGATTTGGGAGAAAATAATTTAAGATGTTGCTGCTGGCACGGTAACCAATGGGTCGCAAATAAACAGAGACTGGAAGGAAAATTAATTTTAATTGCCCAAGGAGAGAGGTTTCGGATCTGTCTCCTAGTGATTGTGGTATTCTAAAGGTCTCAGCATTTTAACTGATATGTTTAGCAAGCTTACGAAGGCGGTTATGCTCTGCATCTGTGAAGTCGGTGTGGGGTTGCAGGTGCTGATATGCAGGAGGCAGGAGAAGGGACAGGTCACACCATTCATCTGGGCATGGAGTTTTATTTTAGGTCGTGATGGCAGAAACAGCAAGGTGATGATGCAGTGCTCGTAGAAAGCCCCAGCTTCTCCTGTAACGTGTTTACAGCAGGCGGAGAAGCAAACTCCTCCAGAAGAGCCACCCCAGAGAGCCAGGCAGTGGTTAGAGCAGGCCCACGGGCACACTTCACTAGTCTTGGCCTCTGGAGGGATCAAAAGATTTCAGGTTTGCTGTGTTGAGCAGGAAAAAGTCTTGGCTTGCCAAGGAGGCTTTGTGTCTTTGGAGGTGGAGGCAGGAGAATGGAGATCTAGGGGATGAAGAACACAAGCTCAGAAAAGGAGAGAGCAGCTTTTATTTGAGAGTCGGACGGATGCAGATAGCCTTGTGTGGCATTTCACTTGTGCTGCCACCTGAGTTCTCTCATAGGGCTCATATTTTGTGGCTAGCTGATTAAATCCAGCTTTGAGCCCAGCCCTGTTCCTACAGATTCAGTTTCTGGATGAACCAAGTGAGTGATCTGCCATTATTCCTGTATGGTCCAGCTCCCACTGTGGGTAGGAGCTGTTGCAGCACTGCAGAGTGACATCTTGGTCTTACATCAATATGGAAAAAAGATACAGCCTTGCCCAGTTGGTAAGGAAGGGAGAAGCTCTCTAAAACTGCTGTCATCTGAATGGGTAACAATACCCTGTCCATGGTGTTCTTCCCTTGCAGAAATATGCCTTTTGCAGGTCACAGCACTTGCAGTGGTTACCTGTGAGGTTTTGGTACTGAGAGTGAGAGCCATCAAGTTCCTGGTGGGGATGTGGTCATAGCCTGCTGGAGAGGCTGTGATTAGCAAATGTCACTGTGACCTCTGCTATTCATAAGTAGCTTCTTGGATCATCATCCAGATGGGTTGGGGGCTCCTGAGATCCTGCCCACTATAGTCTTCTGTATGCTGAATATAGTCCTACAGGAACTGAGGTCGGTGGTGAAGCCTAAAGCATCAAAGTGAAATTGTAGTATCATGCTCAGAAATGGTTCTGTAAAAATTAAAATAATGCCACAGCGTTCTGTATTCCATCTTTCCACTTCAAATGCAAACACTTTATAGATTAAAAGAGTTATTGCACTAAAACCAGCCCTACTAAATCAAGCTTAGATCTTTAGCTCACACTTGGATCTGAATGTCAAAGAGTTTTCTTTCTGGTGCCCTGTCATCAGTAATAAATGTTTTGCAGCCCCTAACTTGCACCTTTCATGGCCTCATTGCCTTCAGTGGGTTGATCAGATGTAATTAATTCACTCTGGAGTTGTTTAATGATGCATAAGAAGGAATAGATTGTAGCTCAATCTCGTAACTGCTTTGCCTCTGAAATCTAACAGGATTAAAGCACCAAAAAAATTCCAAGTAGTTCTGCAAGCAATGAAGCTAATGAAGCCAGGATTCCTATGGATTTGTGTCTCTTGGTTGATTGACTATTTAACTGATTTATATGAAGATTATGTTATCTCTCTATATACCTATAATCCGTTTCTACTGAATATTTTGGCAGAGACATGCTGATTGCTGCAGAAATTCCCCAGTAGGATCAATAGTTATTAGGACAAAATTCTTCAAAACCTGGTTTCTCTTTTACCTAACCCCTTAGTTTTACAAAATCGGAACAATTCAATTTTTTTCTTTGCATCTTTTGCTGCTACGTTTTCTTGGGAAAAAGCACACAGACATAGTCATGAGCTTGATAAACCATGATACCATGAAATAAATAAATAAATACGTAAGACTGAAAATGTCAAATAAGAGTATGGCTTTCAGTATAACTTACAGGACTGTGAGAATAACAAGAAACAATCGAGAGATGTCTCACAGGGCAATCTTGAAAACTACCGAAAGGGTAACAGTGTTAGGAACAAAATGCTTATGACAGAGACAAAGAAAATTGTTGGAAGTCAGATCAAGGATTTGGGGTAGAAAACCACACTTTTATTTTTACAAACCATGTTCTTCTACAGACCTTTGGAAAATGGTTGTGCTTAAATGAAAGAGTAAGAATTGAGGTCACATTGCTCATGAATAGCGGATGAGTATAGGTGCTTTCTTTTTTCTCTCAGCTACCTGCAGTACAAAATTTGTAGGAAAATAGTTACTGGGTCTTATTCAGCTGTGAGATTTGGCTGAAGTCGACCCTTGAGCTCCAAAGCCATTATTAGAATACTTAACTCAAGTTCTGTTCATCGAGGGAAGGAGGCAAAATCCAATCCTCCGAAAACTTTGAAAATAACTTACTTTCACTGTGCTTCTGGTCACAGTCTCTAGATTTTGTTCATTACCAAGTGCATGCCTCCCTCTCACTGCCTGGGCGTTTGAGAGAGTGACATTTTGATCTCCAGGTTGGTAATTCTTTATTTTAAGTAGCTATGTTAATTTCTTCAATGGAAGGATTTTTAATAAGGACTGATTTTGATTAATTTCTCATACGCACATAGTCAGCTCAGGGTGTTTAAAGTTTGCAGAACTTTATATATATATATATATACATATATATATGCATATATATATGTCAAAAAGGAATTTCACCAAAATCTATAGGTTCTAGAAAATACACTAATGTACCTGGCTAAACAGTTACCCGGGATGACAAAAACCTCCATTCAGTCTTTGTGGTTTTGCCAGTTGTAAAAGTAATGCATGTGTAATTCAGGAATATAATAAATCATATTTTAAATGTCATGTCACTTACCACTCACTAAGTTTTAGAATACTCAAGCTACAGTAGTTCAAAAATTTTCAAGGCATTATAATATATGAAAGCCAAGAAATGAGGAAGTCAGGGAAAAGTCCAGCACCTGAGAATGAGATGAATCTACCCAATTTCTCAGTCGAGAACAGGAATAGCATTTATGTGTCCATTCATTACAGCCTCTCTACAAATTCTGTATTATTAATTTTTTCTATGTTAAAAAATTGTGGGGTTTTTTCTGCATTTTTTTTGTAATTGTAAAACTAGTTAAGACTAGTTAGCAACACTTTTCATATCTAAGAATCCCAGTCCCTGCATGTTCCATAACTCGCTAAAAGAGCCTCTCCAAGAGTACCCATAACTATAAAATTACTCATATTAGAATAAAATACTTTATTGTGTATGGCATGGATATTGCTGCTGCATTGCAGTAACAGCAGTACATGCATTCAAACTATGTACATCTGATGTGATTTGGGGAATATTATTTTTGCAGTCATAGCTGAGATTAGAACAGACAATGCATGTTAAGTTCAAAGTAATTTGTCCTTTTTGCTGCTTCTGATTCTTCACTACAGAAGTTTAGATTGCATTAATGTGCTTTTTGTTCAGCTAGAGGAAAATTCATTACAAAAGAATCCAATAAAAATGGGTAATTTTAATCAACTTGATATATTTCTCCTAGGCTACTATATTATGAATCAATAGTAGTAAATCCATAGTTAAGACTACAGCTTGCAAGCCATTGCATAAGGATCCAATGACTTTTGTGTTTCGGGGTCCTGGAGAAAAAGGCAGAGAAAGGGTAATGAAAGTTTAATATCTCAAATTCTTCCAATGAAAAGATATTTTCTGTTTCTTTTCAAAATCTGTCATTAATACAGAAATGCTCTATAGATTTTTTTTTTTTTTTTTTACTTTAAACATTCAACGTAACTCATTTATTTATTCCTCCCTGATTATTTCTCTGCCCCTCTTTTGATTGGCCTTTCCATGATGCAGTTCTCTGTGAATTAAATGTAGTGGCAGAATTCATGGACTGGAGGTGGACAGTGAAGTGGCTGTGAAAGGCAGTTGCATGGTAATGGGTTCACACCCTTCAGCTCTCCTGCGTTGAGAAGCTGTTCCTTTAGGAAGCTCGGGAGAGTGATGGGTCTCCCTGCCAGACAGAGGAGGATTTGAGGGCTTCTTTCAAGATAAATGTAAATATGTAAAATGAAAGATTTTGTTTTATCTACTTGAGATGATTTCTGAGAGAACAAGTTGAATATATTTCTTTGGCTGGTGTAAATGATAAAACCTAAGGTGAAACTAGGAGAACAGAACTTGACTAAAATACGTCTCTTACAGAGAATTTCCCTAATTAAAAAAGCTGGCTCATTTGTCAGTCTTAAACATTAAAAAGAGAATAATTTATGATTCATGGCAATCTATGCTTAATGGTCCAAGTTGCAGATAAAGCATTTCCTAAACGTGTGAGATCAGATCTCAAGAACTAGGGCCTGGAATTCTTAAAAACAAGTAACACAAAGTTATTTTAGGGTTGGCAGCTTTTAATGGTGAAGATCAGGACGGTACAAGGCAGATGAGTTACGTTCCATTTGTGTGTGTGTCCAGGAGGTACTAAATGAGTTGGATTCACTTCTTATTGCTCATGTCTCTTCTGTGTGAGTTTATACAAGGAATAACCACAATCCTAGTCATCCTCAAAATATAGGAGAGCCCTATTTTGTATGCTTACCATATGAGTCATCGAGTGGAACATCCCCTAGTTTAATCCATGTATTGAGTTTATTTAAAACAAAGAAACCACATGCACTTGTGAGATGTGAGGTAGTTTGGGGGGTTTTGACTCAGTTCCTTGATACTGAATACCGGAAGGCTCATTCGACATTTTGGTTTTGGAATAAACCCCAAAACTATTTCTAGACAATAGCAGAAGTTTGGGGGTTTTTCTTGATTAATGAGGTCACTCAAGAGAATACTAAAGTGAGAAGCTACTGCTGACAAAAAATAGGCAAAGTAACATTGGGGGGAAAGAAGCAAAAAAAGACTAAATTGAATCAATTAGAAAATTGAAGTCACCCTGATTTTGGTATTACTGGCTTAACTCTTTAGTCAGCTGTGAGACAAGACACTGAAGATCCTATCCAATGTTAAGATGAGACACTTTTCAATAACTGGCTAATATTTATCATTGAGATCAAAATTTTTCTTCTTATAAGGGGAAAAAAACCTTAACAGATGCAAAGATCTGTCTCCCTTTAAATATACAGAAAATTGAAAATTTTAGCCTCTCTTCTTCATCATCTATGAAAAATGTATAATCCTGGACACGAAGCTTGAGAAACTTGGTTTGACTCAGTACAAGTAATGAAATTGCAGAAACAGAAATATTGCTTGGCAGCTAACAGAAAAGGAAATGGTTTTGGTCATTATTAGTTATGTCTGAATATTGTCAAAATCTCACTTGGTGTATTAAATATGATACAGGGCAGGACCGTGTCTCTCTGTAATTGGAAGAGTGGCTGTTATGGGTGAGTGTAAGGCAGATCTCTTTGGGACAGCCCTGAAATGATTTTCATTGCCAGCAGGGTGGTCCCATAGCAGAGCATCAGATAACGCCACAGTCCCGGTGTTCATCCAGCCCTTTAATAAAGCCTCACTGGCTAAGATGAATTAAGACAGGCAATACTGTTTTCAGCCTACTAAATCATTTGTGGACAAAAATGTGGAGATCACAATTTATCAGGAGAATTAGGTAATACCGAAAGTACATACCAGTAAGTTTATCAAACTCTAAGTAATTGGAAGGAGCAGTGGTTTGATAGGTGGGTGGCAATATTTCACTGCGTCTTTGATACAAACTCAATCCAGCTGCTCGAGCGGTAGTGATTTTTGCAAGGTTTTAATAAGGGGGACATCTGTGACTGTATCCTTAGCAGAGTTCATGTCCTTTATAGCATCAATAATGTACAAAAATTTAATAGGGACTTGCAGAATATAAAAGAATCCTGGTGGAAGATGACTTTATTGAAACTGTCTTCCGTGGCTGAAGATTCTTTTAAGTATCTAGTTTAAATGAAACACTAAATAGATGTTCTTTATACTTTTACTATTGTGCAGGAAAGAAACCTTGTTCAACCGTGTTCTGGTGAAGAGAGTTATTACATTTCACTTGTTTCAGTGTGAAGAGAACAATTGCTCATCTTTGGTCTGTTTCTGAAAAACTGCTCTTCTGGCTTGAACAGAAAAGCATTTAATAATTTATGTAGTATCTGGTTTGAAACATGTGCCTGAAGAAACGGTTTATGTGTTGTTCACATAGTGTTCAGTAAAATGCATAGTCCCAGTTCTAGCCTTGATCACATCCTCCATCCTCCTAAAACCACCAGAATGCTACTGGTGACTTTGCTAGAATAAGCTTTACAGGGATGGGATCGGGAGCATAATCTGAGCTGCAGTACCCTAGCACACGCTGAGGACATGACATGGCTGGAGGGCAGCCTGGGTATTTGAATCTCAGAAGTGCTGAAACCAATATTGTAACATCCTACCTGATTTTATCCTGGTTTCTGAAGACTTACTTGACCATTCTCTATTTGTCTCTGTTTATCTGTGTGTTAACTCCCTGCCTTCAGCAGTTTTGAATGTGTTTATCAATGTTGTCTTAAAGAGAGAGAGCTATCAGTATTTAAAAAAAAAAAAAAATCCAGATAGAGGAGTGAAATCCTTTTATAGATCCCACTGTGATGAAGGCTGCGATTGCATTTACCCTGTTTTGTCCATCACAGATCCCACTGTGATGAAGGCTGCGGCTGCGATTGCATTTACCCTGTTTTGTCCATCAGATAATCTACACGGGAGATCATCCTCAGACAAATGCTTGGGAAATTAGTTTGTGTTATTTCTGCTGCTCGTGTGGCTCCTTGCTTTATGATTCCCTTCATCAGTCTTTTTTTTTAAAAAAAAAAATAATAGTAAGATGAGAAAACAAATAACAAGCAAAATGTTTTCTATGCTCATATTATTATTAGTTATTTGACATCTATTCTAATCCATTTTGCATCTTTTTCACCAATTTTGACAATAATTCAGTTGTCTCTTGACCTCGCAGCCTTTCAGGGGGCTTTTCTGATGTTAATTCCCTCTGATGTTGCCTGAATTTGGCTAGGGAATTCTGAAGGTTATAAACCCGTTTTAGTCTCCTGGAAATCTTTCCATTTTCATTGTTGTCACAAGACTTTTTCTCCATTACCATTACATAAGTTAAATTCAGAACATAGGTCTAGTCATAGTCATAATCAATTTTCTGATTATGTGGAGAAGGGAAAAATGCTGGAGCATTAACAATTTTTAAAAGTACATTTAAATCATTATTCATTTATAGGGTTGCATTAATTTCTGAATAATGCAGCACTGTAGATGGATGATTCACAGCGATGTAAAGTCTTTTGTAGTCATTTAGAGCCTCATTATATGAATCTATCATTCACTGCTTCCACCCACAGACACTTCTTGAACTGATGAGGCAAAATCATTATCACGCAGATAAAAGGGAGAGCCTGACAAAACAAATACAACAACAATTTTAATTAGGCTAATGTTTTTAAATTCCCACAAGGTTATAAAAGTACACTTCCAGCCATTTCGCACACAAATGGATGAGGGCTCAATTCTTCCCAGTTTGAATAAGGGGCTGCATCCAGCCGCAGCCCCGGCAGCACCCAGCAGTGATCACAGCTCTTCCTAAATGAGCCTCTGGTTCACCAGCAGCGGGAAAACTTGGCATATCCAGGTTGACTGACTGAAGAATATGCTGGTTTAGCACATAAGCCTGCCCTAAATCTTATTTAGCCGCGGAAATACATCAAAATGAAAAAAACAACCCCAAAAGAAAACAGTAAAGACAGAAAGAGTAAAAACCCAGAGACCTGCGAACACCAGAAATGTCAGGGGCTGGAGGTTCGGCTCCAAGCTGCTCGCTCTCACGTTGCTTTGCTTTATTTCTGTTCGATTAGTGTAAAGGTCTTTCCTATTTACTTCCTCAAGTAATGTCACCTATGCCTTGATTTTTCTCTTCTTTGTTTTCTCTTTTGAAAATACAATCTTTTGTTAGAGGTGGGACTGTGTTATTAGCGGGAAGATGAGCCTGTTGAGTGAGGCTAAAATGTTTCATCAACCAGAAACAATGCATTCGGTTTCACTTACCTCCCCACGGATAAGATTAGAGAGATGAACAGGTTCAGGTGAAGTACAACCAAGGGCTTTGGTGAAAAGAAAGAAAAAAAATCTGCTAAATTTAATATGAATTATTTTATGAGCCTTTTTTAACTTATTAATTTATGTGCAGTTATCAGTTTTCACATTTAAACTACAGAAAATAGGGATTTCTATGCAACTACCTTTGAGCGGTTCTTGGTTGAAAGAAATGTAATAGTTCAGAGATAATTTTTTTCAATCGTATGCATTTTCTTAAAAGGTGGAGGATTTAATTCTTTCATTCTGAGTTAACGATTCACCATGTCTTCCCTTTACATTTAGATCACCTTGATGCTCAGAATCTCCCATAGTCTCTGTGGCTAGTGCTTGTCTGTAGCTGTATTTAATCTTGCATAGCCCCTATACCTACTGGTCTGCAAGGTTTTAATACCTTCCCCTGCACTTTCTCTCCCAACTGCCATGTTAAGCAGGAAAGCACAACTCTCTTTTCTTTTTTTTTTTTTTTTTTTTTTTTTTCAGGCGGAGAACCGAGGCAGGAGAGATGCTGGTGGTCAGAGGTGGCTGGGTCCCTAACCACTGAGATAACGAGATGGGTGTTCAGGAGGATGAACACGTGCCACTGGAGGTCAGGATGGAAATGTGTTTGCTTAAGATATCCACAGTGATCGTGAGCACAAGTGGTCTTGTCTGTATCTGTTTGGTATGAAAATGAATCGGATCTCTTGTTTTGAAAGTGTGTGTCTAGCACCAGCTGCACCTCCTGGCCAGAAGGTTGCCATTAAAGGAAAACTGATATTCTGTCCATGTTCAGAACCATTTTCCACATCAGGAAGTGAGCTGGCAATTGTGCAACCAAGGTTTCACAGCATAAATTCCTCTCTGGATTAACCTTTGCTAGACAGAAGCTCTTTCACTGCTGTGCGCTTCAGCACGTCTCTCCATCCAAAGCCTGCTTCGGAGCCATGGCTTCTTACGCAGAGAAATCCTTTCTCCAGTCATTATTTTCTCCAAAGTATAGAAAGGATATGCAGTAAAGCAAGGTGGCAATTTGTGGTGACTGCAAATTTGCCCAAGTACCTGCTTCACCAACACTCTGGAGAACCTGCTCTACATCTGCCTGCAGCAACTGCTGTGAGGACCAACTCCCCTGTCCTTGGGCGGTCATGAAAGGCCATGAAGAGACACACTGGTGGCATTACACATGCTGGTAGTGTTTAGAGAGAAGCAGCTCTTTAGGGGGTCTGCTTTCTTGATATGGTGACCTTTCAAGATCAGGAGAGATCAAATCCACCACGTGACTAGGAGATGTGCAAAAGCAATCAGTGCCGGCTCACTGGAGATAGCTGTTGATCCATTTGTTCTTAGTGTTACGCATACAAAGGGTTCACGTTGTTTATTTATTTATTTGCTTTAGGTAATTGGGCACAAATATGAAAAGGCCGCATAGTACAACTCACTTTTAAAGTCTTACACTCTGGAGAGCATTAGCAGTCAGAGATCAGCACTGAGGACCCCATGTATTAATTCAAAGGTTCTCATAAATAAATTTCCTGCATGTTTATAATTTTCCCTGGAAGTTTATAATTTTTTTTGGAAAGGCAGAGAGTTTTTTGGTGGATGGACTGAAATTAATATAGCACAGCTTGTGCATTCAGGAGAGTTGAAGGCTTTGTGTAATACTGGGCAGAGCCTCTTCTTCCTTCCCACAGCGAGACCCTGAGTGTGACATTTTGGACGCCAGGCGATAAGGACAAATCCGGCCCTTTTAGCCCAAACCTTGCTGCAGCGTGTCCTGCAGTCCGGAGGGAGTGGCTTATTTCTGTCATCAGCAAGACTGTGCCTACTCAAGAGATTACCAGCGGTTTTGCAGGTTGGTGGAGATGACAGAAATGCTGTCTGCTAATAATTCCCGTCCATTATTATCCATAGCTGCCATTGTTTCACTTCCGAGCAGGAGAGGACAAGCAGTCCGTATGTGAAGTGGCCTCTTGCATGCTTCACTGTGAACAGGCCATTTTCTCATGTTTTAGCCCAAAATGGTCACCAAGTCCTACAACCTTGACATTCCCCATTGAGATCAGGGAAAACGAAGCACTTTGCAATTAACAGTTCCTACCAACAGTCTCCCTCCTAGCTATTTAATCTTTTAAATGGGTTTGTTTTTTTTTTTTTTTCTGAGTGGTTTATGAAATAATACTGCAGGGGTGGCATGGCCGATGAGGTCTGGGTGGTGTTTGTGCCGGTTACCTCAGATTATCGAATCTGGCCAATGTTAGGTACTGTAAAAATGAGATTATTATTGCTCCTCCAAAAATAATAAAGTGTGCACAAGTCAGAAGCGATACATGAATATGTAAATGATGCAGAAGGCCATTAATATCATAAAATTTTGCAGCTTGGTGCTTTGCTTGGAAACCACAGTGGTTTTATTTTGTATGTATCCAAACACAGACAGCAGATTGGTTTCCCCAAGGAAAGGCAGGTTATGGAGAAGTTATATTTCTATTACACAGCATTTGCATAGAAATGATTGCTTCCTATGGGGCTTGATGTAGAAATGGAGCACGAGAAAGAGGAACTGCAATGGTAAAACACCACGAGACCATGATTATTTTTTAAACATAGAAAGGAGGACTTGTTATACCCACTTGTAGTAGTAATGATGGTATCAGTATGAGGCTCCTTTAAAGATAGCCTCAGAAGTAATCACCCTGAAGTAATGTATGTTATTTGTCTGCCACTTACCAAAACCTGGTAATGGTTAGTTTAAAAAAAAAAAAAAAAATCACAAAAAAGTCTATTTTCTAATTCTTATGGAAAACCAAACTTACTTTTCCATCCTGGGTGAAATGCACAGTAGAGAAGCCAAGAACAGAATAAGACACTTTCACACAGGAGCCACTTTTCTCCTGGGTGTCTTTGAGATACATTAGCAAGGAAACACTGGCAAGCTTCGAAAATGTTGCTTTTCACATGGAATTAGAATCATTAGACACGTTTCTAACCAGGGTCGTTAAGCACAGAGATGCTGTCTGGGACTTGGGAAGCCCCCAGCAGAGCTCACTGAAGGCTGGGCAAGGAGGCTGCAGAAGTCACTTTGGTGCTTTCGGGGCGGGTAAGTGGCAGCTGAGCCCCCGTTCGGCAGCCGGCGGAGCAGGACGGAGCCATTCTCCCAGCACAGCCTGTCCCCGGCTCTGCGGCACCGGTGCGGGAAGGGCAGGGACCCCCAGCTCCAGGGAGCTTTGTCCAAGGGCAATCTGAGTTTTGGACTGTTACAGAGAACAAACTAAAATCCTGTTCTTCTGATGGTTTTGCTAATGGGCGTGCTTTTAATGGTGGATTTAAAATCGCGTAGCTTAGATAGGCTTGCTTAGTTTTTATTTGTAGTCGTTTATGCTTCTTTCCTAATTACTCCTTGCCCACTGGAGAATTTGGGTGCGTGTTTTACAAACCAAGTGGGAAACGGGAGTCGCGGCAGAGGGCAGCTGGAAGCCATGCCGCGTGGTCCAGCACGGTTGTTTCCGGAATGGAGAGATGACAGGCAAATCGATTGATCATGTGAATTTCTTGAAATGCATAATGTGCAAATATGAATCAACTCCTTCGTGGTCCTGGTACAGAAGCATATTTTCCCTCGTTGAAGAGATTTTAAAGAGGAGGATAATATTCTCATTACAATTTTTGTCGTGAGGACAGATTGCTTTCTCTTTTTCCATTCTCATTAAAACCTCTGTCAAAAAGAAGCCGCTTGGAATTCTAATGCTTTATATTTCTTGTAATTCACGATGTTTAGGCTGTAAGAATCTGACCTTTCCACTACTCTGTGATTTGACTGACTGATTACTTCTTCTTCAAGCTACCCCCCATTTTTTTCCATGTTACAAAGCATGGTAATTAAGGAAGATTTACATGTCTGTTCATCATTTCTTTCAGTGGTGTAGGTCAGACGTGTCCTATTCTTGCATTGAAGTTAAGAGGTATTAATTACTTTGGGTGAACTTACAAAGCATCCGTTCCTTTTTTTTGGCGTTTATTATTCTCAGGTATTCTAAATGAGACTAAAATATGCAAGACCACTTTCAGGCATGAAAATTAATGATCAAGACAGAAATTCACTATAGTGGAGACTTCGCATGGAGCCTGGGTGTTGGCTGTGATTTCAGAATAGCTGCTTTCAACACCTTAATGGTCTTTCCAGTCCAACAACAGATTCCCTCTCTTCGCTGAATAGCTCACAGAGTAATAGAATGCGTTTTATAAACACCTCCTAACCGAGTTTTCAATTTATTAAGGTTGCTTTTCATGATTCTCTGTTGCGGGTGTTTATATAGCCATTGTATTGGCATTAACAAAGTATCTCTGCTGACATATTGTCCTAACCTTTGAATATTGCCAAAGTGAAATCCTCTCCCTAGCTGACATTTATATTAAACTATTTGCAGCATGCATTCCCGAATAAAAGTCCTGAATAAAATCTATTCCTGTTTGGCTACACAGCATCTGCTTTGGAAGCCGCAGTATCCTAATAAAAACATACCTAGAAAGGAGATTATAGTTTATACGCACCTATTTTTGAACTTGCCAGGTTTGTTAGATCCAAGTGCTGTATGTTAATGTAAAACACTGCCAACATTCTGTGTGGACAGAATTTCTATTAATATGGAGAAAAATTGATTGTGAAACTTAGTTCATCTTGCATTTGTCTGATATGTCCTCTCTCCAGTGCTTTTTGTTTGGTAGAGAAACACTCATTTAAAAGGAGCTCTCCCCGGCGTTTGAACAAACCGATTTACTATTTCACTGGCCAAAGGTATTTTAACTGCTTCTCTTTTTTAAAATTATGATTCTGTTAACGTCTTGGTACTAACACATCTGTGTGAGAGTAGCAGAAATAAATGTAAGCAGAACAGCAGCGCGTCTGGTGTCAGAGGAGGGAGAAAGCCTGGTTTGCCATTCAGCTCCAAGGCTGAGTGTGAGACCAACCTTTCCTGGTAATTACATGAGAAATTTTGGTGTGGGGGCTGGTAAACACACCTAAAGCTGTTTCTGTGGACAGCTTCTCAGGTTCTTACCGAATCTGAACCCACGGGCTCCACACGACTGCCGTGACGACCTCCACCACAACACTCCCTGCTGCACTGGGCGTTATGGTTGAAATGGCCCATCTGAGCTTCAGCCTAGACCAGCCTCGCGTATCGTACGTCTTCTGCCAGGATCACACTGCAGAGGTACTTTTGCTTTCTTCTTGCCGGTGTTAAGATTTGGTAGAGAGGCTGGCCTAATACTGTATTGCTCTGCCTGCAGTTTCTTGAAAACTGAGTTTATTCTCATTTAAAAAACAAATGATCTCAATAATTTTTGCTCCGTCTTTTCCCAGAGTTGTCCAAGGGCTTCCTTGCGGTGCTGTTGTCCAGGTCTGTGACTGTAGGTGGACAACCTGTTGCTAAGCTGTGTTACACCCTGCCTTCACACTTGATGCACAGGTATCCTGTGTATTGGTACCAGTGCTGGCACCGGGCATCCTGTGCTCAGTGATATTTTATGGGCTATAAAGCTCTGGAAAGGCAACTTCTTCATACGCAGAAGTAGGAAAATCTTCAGTCTTCTTCTGCAGGATCCTGTAGATTTGTAAAAGTCTCTTAATGACGAGGCTGCATTTGGGTGCACTTCGGAGAGCTGCAGTTGTGACCTGAACATTTCCCTTGACAGTCATTGTCACAAAAATAGCTTTGTGCTCTCTGCAGAGGCTCGTGGGGCCCGTTCTCTGGTGGCTGGCTGGTGCCAGACTGAAGGTTTAATGGAGCCCGTGCCGGCTGCACACTTGGATAGAATAATCAATTGAATAATTGTTCAGGTTTATGGACCAAATTCCTAAATGTGTCTCTGTTCAGAGGGAATCTAAACAGAAAGAGCTCGTATCTCGTGCCTTCCGCTAATCCCCTCGTGCGTATGAGATGTCAGCTTCCATTTCCATAGATAGGTGTGGGCTCGGTCCCACCAACACACCCATATTTAGAGTCACCTGGTTTTCCCTCTTATGCTAAAAGAATCTAAATTTAACTCTGCTTGAATGTAAAAGGAAGGAGTAGAGTTGCTAAGGCATTTAATATGAGTGGGAAATGTTTTGAAAGTTTAAGTTGGTTATTTTTAATGTAACGCGTGCATTGCTCTGCTCTGCAAGGTACAAGCCATGGCACTTCAGCATCTGGGCAATGCTCACATCTCCACTGGTTTAAAGTGAGAGAAAAAGGTGAAGTGTTGTAATTTGGTCTTAAATCTGAAGGTTTCTAATTTCAACCACTTTATCTTCTGAATTTATTTCACCCTATAACTTCTCTTCAGAATTCAGTGAGGAAGCTCTGAGGCAGATAACAAGAATGATCAATCAGTTTGTCAGGTTGGGAATGAAAATGCTGTTTGGGAAGTGAAATCACAGTGTATTTTGAGGAGAACAAATTAGAAATTATTCAGCGAACTGATGGACTTTTGTTACTGAAATAAAGTGTTTCTGAGGGGCCATCTTGTTTGGACACATTCGGCTAAGAAAGTTTCTTTTAATTCCTTTCTGGCCCAAAAGGATGGGAAAAAAATGAATAAAAAGACCCTTTTGGATAAGACATTTGCTTTGGACACCAGGGATGTGTACTGCAGGTCCCGCTGTGTTTGCTGCTCCCAGGGCTCAGGGGTCAGGGGGGTGGCAGGGGTGAGGCTGGGGGTGATGGGAGGGAGCAGCACGGGGGAGGGCACCAGAGCTTTTTCCTTGGGGTGGGAGATTGGGTTTTAACTTCTTTGATACACATCCTGATTGACCTGAGACATCTTCTACCTGACATCAGCTAAAATACTTAGAAATCAATGTTTCCAACTGAAATTGTGTTTGCCTAATACTTCCTTTTCTCTCTGATGGTGCAGCTTTGGCGATAACCCCTCTTCGTGTTGCCCCAGGAGGTATGATGATTTGAAAGTCTTCTGGAAAAAACTGTCTAGATCACTGTGTCATCTGAAAGTTCAGGAAGAATTCAGACAAGCGAGACATCTTGCTTCTGCTTTTGCTCAGGAAATTCCCAGTGAAATCTGGCTGGGGCAGGTTTGTCACCTGCACTTGTACTGAATCTTCCTGATAATTTGAGAAGCATCAGGAGGGTTGACTTACCATTTTCATCTAAGTCTCTTGAGCACCTGAAGAGACTTAGATTAATCTGCAGGGGGAAAACTCTGCCATAGGCAAGGGAAAAGCATGAAATAGTACCTGGAAAAGGTGAATATTTTGGCAGATGGAGTTTCAGAGACTTATGAAGTGGGACTGAGATTAAACTTCTTTGTAAGACCAGGTACGATATGTACTGCTTAATTCCTGCCTTGCTGAGGGAGTAACTTTCTGAAAAATAGGATAAGATTTAGTGTTTTCATTGCTTTACTTACATGTTTAAAGCGATTTATTGTTTAAATGGCTATAGCATAGATCTTTTCTCCCCTGGCTGATACAATTTTCTTAAATGGCTAGATGGTTTTGGAAGTCTGCGTCTTCACATTTTTCTTTAAAGTTTGTATTTCAAATCTGCGTAGGAAATTATCGGTGAACTAAAGATATTTTCTCTGGAACTTGCAAACTTTGCTGTGTCTTGATTCCTGCAAGCAGCCGCAAAGACGGCTTCCCATTTAAATGAATGAGAGAAGTCATCGTAGAAGATTTATTTCTGCTGCCCCATTTTTCTTATTTATTCCTAACGTTCTGCCCATTTGCCATGAGCTTCTTCCCATTTCAGAAACAGCTAGTCTTCTGTGAGAACAAATTGTGCTATTTACTTCTGTCCTGAGAGGAAACTAATGGTTTAGTGGGTGAAATGTCCGGGACAATAAGGAGAACTGGTGCTGCTTATTCCCAGGCAAAGAAATACATCTTAAGTAAATTGCTCTCCGCTGAAATCATGGGATGTCATGGAAGTAAGAACTGATTTGTATTCTGCTCTTTGTGTTTCTGAAGCATCAGAGCCTGCCTGTGGGGAGGAAAAGGACAGCCTGGGCATCGCTATGCAAATAGTTTGCTTTTTTGCGGGGGGAAAAAATGGCAAATGGATTCTTACTGCATTTTTCAAAAGCAATGCTTAACCTTCATTTTTAAGAGGATATTATCTCTGTTATGAACCAAGAGAGAAACAGCAAATGTGAAAGGAAAAAAAATGGAGTTGTTCGAAATCGCAAGGATATCTGTGCTGTCAGAAGCTTAGCCCCCTGGTTTGGTCCCAAGCCCCGGTCCTCCACGTTTATCTGTTAATAAATATTTGTGATTTCGCTCAGTAAGGCTTGGCTCATTTCAAAGTAAAATAAAATCCAGGCTTTTTTCCCTCCTATCTTTTTTTTTTATTCACTCTGTGTAGTGCTCCAAAGCCACCCCATGGCTCCTTGACGATACTCCAAGCTGTGTAGCCCATGTTTTGAGCCTCTCTGCCTGGCTGCAGCCCAGTCCCTTTGGTGCAGATCAAGCTGAAAAATTCCCGAACCCTTGTCTTGGAAACACAAGGGGAATACCTCTTCCCTCAAAATGGCCTGGGTTGGGGGCTGTGATATGGCAGACGGCTTCAGAAGAGGCCACCTCTGAGCCCTGCTGATGGCTGCCGGGAGCAGAAACCTCTGCATATGTGATGCAGATGCCCATATACATGTAGCTGAAGTTATTACTATTTTAAATGGGAAAGAAGGTAATAAACGAATGGCGCGGCATGAATCCTAAAGGTACATGTATTAGCCCAGAAAATGTGTGCGTCAGGAGCTGGCGCAACGTGGGGGTGCAGGTAGATTCGTAGATATTCCAGTTCTGCCTCTTTTTAGGCCTGGGCTGAAGGCGGCTGAAGTCAAGAGGAGATCGCCTTTAAATCATAGAATCAATCATAGAATTGTCTAGGTTGGAAAAGACCTTTAAGATCATCAAGTCCAACCGTTCCCCTAACCCTGCCATCCCACCACTAAACCATGTCCCTAAGCACCTCATCTACCTGTCTTTTAAATCCCTCCAGGGATGGGGCAATGCAGCTTTGATCTCGAATATGCAGAGATGGCATTGCTGCTTGGAGTCGCCTTGGTTCATTCCGCGGCTCTAGAAGGGTATTTTTCGATTTGAAACATAAAGCGATCGTTTCAGAGGTAGGTAGGTGCAGCCAGGCACTTCCCACCATGTTTCAGTGCGGCTAAAAAGGCAATTTTAAAAATCTCATTAGGCACCTCCAGGCCTTTGAAATTTAGACTTTTAGTGTTGCTGTGTGTATTTAACATGATTAGTAATGTCTCCCAAATGATCTTTCCCTGCATTTACTTTGCACATCGCATAATTTCATCTGACACTCTGTTGACAGTTGCTGGTATATTCTCACACCGAGTCTGGCGGCAGGTGAATCCTGATTAGAAATTTGCCATTTCCTTTGCAAATATGTACATCTGTATGCTAACATAAAATGAGTCCTGATGTCACCGATACATAAAGAATCTGATCATCAGGAAAGCAATTTCCCCCATGAAGACGGTTATTATAAAAGTGTCTTTTTTTTTTTTTTTTTTTTTAAATTGTAGGAATAAGTTGTGGAGGGACTGTAGCTATAAAGATATTTCTTTCAAACAGTTTCTGTTTGTTTCTGTTTCCTTCAACTTGCTTTGCAAGGGGAATAACCTGTGTGGTAAGTAGAATTCTGTGCTTTCCACAGAGCAGATACCCCGTAAGCCTAATGTGGATTGCCTGGATTTGAGGACAGTCCAGGCAAAATTCATTTCCTAAATCCAAATAGACTTTTGGATGACTCGTGGTATCACAGTGTATCTTTGAGAGAAGTTTAAAAGTTGAGGGGCTGAGTTTTGCAGAAAAAAATCAACTGACTTTCCTGGGTGGGTATTGAAAAGGGAAAAATTCCTTGGAGTTCTGCGCGAGAGGTGAGATTTACTGCCAAGGCAGCCGGGCAGGAGGTTTCAGTAAATGGCTACTGTGCGATACACGGTCTGGATTTTTATTACAAGTTCACCCATGATGTGAAGAGACTTACAGAAAACATAAACAGCAAATTCAAATATATTTTTGAAATTTCCAGAGCTGCGTAAGTCGCAGGAGTTCATTACATCAGATGCTTTGCTTTTCTCCCAACATTTAAAAAAGAAGTCTCTTGAAAAGTAGCAAAACCAGAGTCTTTTAATTAAAGCTGTGAACAGCGTAATTATTTCAGTTCTCTCAACATTTGGGAGAGAGATGAAGTGTGAAATTTATATATACACGCTTACTTATATATGCACACATAAATACACGTATATATAATCTAGCCTCTTCAATTTTTGTTAGCATTATTCATCTCCATCGTGCGGTATAAAACAGTAAAGAACCCCCTCATTTGAGCTCAGAAAGCTGGCAGAACACATCCTGACGCAGCCAAGGGTCACTGCCGTGCATTTGCAGAGAAATAAAAGGTTGACACGGCGGTAGGGTCGGGGTCCTGAGTTCCCACACCCACCACGTTTGCTCTCATGTGTACACTGCGCTGCTAAGGCCAGTGCGTTCCGGGAATGCCTCTCAGGTAGCCAGTATTTCCAGTGCTCTCGCTGTTTTAAATGTTGAAGGAAGAGGTACGTGGTTAAGCAAAACTGTCATCTCTGTTACTCGGACACTGCCGAGCAAAAAATCCCACGCCAAGCTCTGGCTTTGCCATCTGGAAAGACAGCCGAGTCTCGTCGGGTGGAGGTAAGATCAACTGATAAACCATCCTGCTCTCCCACAGAAACCAGCTTCTGTGCTCAGTGTGCTCGGGCCGTTACCTGCCAGCTTGTACGTGCACCGGGCGCAGTGGGTCCCCAGCTAAAAGGATGCAGCCAATGGCACCGACCTCGTCCCAGGAGCCTGCTCGGTGGGGAGCGAAGCGGCCAGCCAGGCTGCCTTACTGCTGCTCCCTCGGATCAATAACAGATGCCAATAAACCAAGGGTGATAGCTGATGGCCGTACCAAGATACATCCAGTGAACCTCGGGAGGCACTGGCTGATGCGCCGTGTGTCCGCAGCACCTCTGCCTCTTCATGAGGTGCCGCTGCCTTCAGGAATTGCGCGGCGGCAGCAAAGCGCTGCCCTCCCTGGCACGTTTCGGCAGGAGCAAAAGCCGAATGGTGATCCCGACTTGGAAAGGAAATGATGCTTTGCATAACCCAAAACAGAAAAGCATGGGCTAAATGGGAAATTGCATCTCAGCAGAGAGATTTTAAACTTCTCGCCAACCTCCTCCACCAGATAACTGTTGCAAAACATTGGGCAGCGAGGGCAATACTGCCCACCTTGAGGCCCGTCATTGAGCGTGTCGGCAGCCAGGGGATCGATGGATATTGGTTACTACTGACTCATTCTGGGGCCTTGCTCGTCTCCTGTTTTTCCCATGGTGGAGCCAGATTTCCGAAGGGGCAGCGCTGGGATTTTTCCAAGCCCCTGCTCTGCCCGTGCAGCTCGTGGGCATCCCACAAAACCCTGCAGCTCGGCCCACCCCATCCGCCATAGCCCGGTGGTAATGGGGCTGTCTGAGGCTTGCAGATTTGGGGGAATTTTTTTTTTCTTTTTAACCCTCTTAAGCTTAAATATATAATCAGATGTGTACAATTAGTTCTCTGCCATTTAACTCTTTTCTGCAGCTGCCTCTATGTAAAGTGGCTGTAAGCAAGGGAAAAGGATGGCTTCATTGAGCTGTCAGACCCATACTCAATGCTCTCAGTTTCAACTTTTGCTCGTTTGAAAGCATCTTTTGCCACTTTTAGGATGAGAAAATAGCAGTTCCAGTTTTTCGTCTTTTTTTTTTTTTTTTCTTTCTGTTCAAATTATGGACTATTTGGAACAAAGTCTGTCATTTGTTATGTGTTTGAACAGTTGGTCCTGTAATGGAGTCCTTGAATGTTTTGGGGGGTTATTTAGAACATAAATCATAACTATGCATTAGGCAGAGAGAGGAGAAGGTTTTATTTAATTTTGCATATCCACAGATCTGTAAAATTAAACAAATTGGAAAACAAAACCAGAGCAAGCCTTCTTGTGATATTACAAAGCGGTAAGCGTGCCATCTGTTACCCAGCACTCTTGTCTGCTGGAGTCCCACAGCAGTTAAGAAAAATGGTCTTTGCGAGACCCTCAGAGAAATACGTCCCGGCGACTTGAGAAATTGAATCAGAATAATATCAAAATGTGGAGATTCTGCTATGGAAATCCAATTATGAACTCTTAGAGGATTTATTGTGTTGCCTCGAGAAGTTAGTAGCTCTATGGAAACACGTCCTTCCTAGAGAGCTTGCTTGTTGGCCTGGTTTCCCATTCTTGATGTAAATAAGATTGAGAGCTTCAGGTTTATTTATTTCTTTTTTTTTTTTTGGTTGAAGTGCTGCTTTTTCTCGTGAGCTTAAAGCAACTCTCCATACGAATGCCTGAAGTATGGTTTGAGGCTTTGACCTGTTGTAAAGACCCAGTTATTTTTTTTAAGGTCCAGTTCACATATTAGGCTTAATCTTACAGACTTGAAGTCTGTTACTTCTTTTTTCTTCTCCAGTGCACTCTATTGTGAATTTTGGCTTTATTTCATTTTATGTTTTCTAAGTAATTATGCCACTCTGGAATTTGTTTTCTCTTTCCTAGATTTGGTGAAAGATATTTATCTGTTTCTTATTTTTTATAAGGTTGGTTGGTTGGTTGGGGTTTTTTTTCCTAGGATGGAGTTCTGACTCCTTAATGCATTTATCCTTCCTTTACCCCTGCAAAGTTTTTATCCCTGTTTTACTGGTTTTGCTGTTAGTTCCCAATCCAGCTCTGCAAACACAAGAGCATCCTTTGGGTGTGGTTTCGTTCTCAGGCTTTTTTCCAAAGAATAAGTATGCTAATGGACTAACTTTCTGAGGTTTGGAGAGATGTAGCTTTTCTCCCGATCTCTAGCTAGAGTTCAAGCACAGCGACTTCTTCTTCCAGGTTTTATCCCAGTGTTTTACAGGGTTTGTGAACTCTTCAAAACAAAGTCTAGATGTTGAAATCATGATCAGGATGGAAAAAAAAAAGTTCTTAGTAGTACCATATAAATTTTTATAACATTGCTTGAGAAATTTTCTTAATGAAGATGACTGATTAAATGGTTTGTCTCTCTTGTGCGAAAAAGAATAATGGTAAAATCTGATATGTTTCCCAAATATTTTTGGCTTGTGGTGTGTGGCTTAGAAGTAAAGAACGATGGGATCTGTACCTCCAAAGTAAATCTTTGGAAGCAATGCAACATAGAGTTTCTTGCATGCTGTCGAGCTGGGGAAAACAGCTGCATCTCCTGTGATCAAGCTGATGGCTTTGTTCGAGGCAGGCAGGCAGGCAGGCTCCTTCCCAACAAACAGGTAAGATCTTTCCTTAGCAAATAGGTCATAGAATCTTAAAAGGAGAAAAAAATATATAAAGGAAAGGAAATAAAAAGAAGCAAACACCATTTCAGCTCCTAAGCTATGCTATGTACATTTTTGGGATCAAGCCAGAGAAGCGAGCAGAAGCTTCAAAAGTGCATACTCATTCTCAATACTTTAGTGTCTTTATAGAAATATGTTTGTATGAAATTCATGTTATTATCTATGTAATTATAATACACATACATACTAAGAAATACACTGTGGACAAGTACCACGTGTAGTTGCACACACACAAGCACTCCAGAAGTTCTGAACTTTCAGAATACACCATCAGGCTTTTGTTGGCATGGAGTCATGTTGACTTGAGTTGCTTGATAACAAATCTGTAAAAAATAAGAGAAGAAAAACGAAACTTTATTAAAAGTATACTTTGAAGAATGGGACGCACGCACATTATAATATGCTATGGCCATTTGACTGTATTTTATTTATCGAGTGATGGGATAAGAGTTTCTCATAGTTTCTTATTTCATTTGACTTGTGAAGTTATGGAACAATAGGCTGACTGGTACGTGTTTTGCTAGGGGAGCCAAAAACACCTCAGACAGCTAGTGGCTTGTTTTATGTTAATCTAAACTATTTTCATTAGCTTCTCTAACAAAACAAAAATCTTAAAAATGTCTTTATGTTTTACTCTTTAAAAAAGAAGTACTTTGAAATGAAACATTGAAAGTAAAAAATAGAAACAATTTCGCTTTGAAATGTTGAAACAAAAAAAACCCCACTTTGATGTCTACTAAAACTTTTTTTTCCTCAGATGAGACAATTTCCCTCAGATGAGACAATCTTGTGAATTAGATATAAATAGTTCTGTTGACCTGAATCTGCATTTTTCCACAAATACTTTCTCAGACCAACCCTTTGTCTATCATTAGCAGTGTTAAGAATACCATCCAGCACAGAGGGAATGGCACATAAGCCTTTAAGACCACTCATATTACTGTTAAAGGATCAAATCTTTTAATATTTGTTATTCTAAATACAGCTGAACCACTGAATCTTCACGTGAATTGGCTTGCTACTGTTTCTTTCTGTTTGCTTTACATTAGAAGTTATTTTGAAGACATCTCAATAGGCAAATAGAATCCTGAAAAATTCTGAATGTCCAAAAAACCCTCTTCATGCCCAGCATCAGTGTGGAAGGTAATTCCATTTCTCCTTTACTTCTTAATTAATACCAGCAAACTGTTGGATTTCTAATACAGTACTTTCAAGAAAATGATTTTCCGTCATATTTTGTGCCCAAATATTTCCTCCTCACTGCTAGTCATTTCCTTTCTTGCCTAATTCTGTTTAATTTCTTGCAAAACCACCCACAGAGCTCTAATGGCAATTCTTTTCTGGTTTTATACCGAAACACCTCACATGCTCATAGTTGTATTAGTGACTGATCATTAGATGATCATTAGGTTTAATCCCGAGTTTTTAAAGCAGTCAGTGGATGTGCAGTTTGAGATGTCCAGTTTTACTTGGAAAAACATGTGAGGAAGGTAGGAAAATGATTGAGTCAAACCTATGGATTTTTTCCCCTGTGGTTTCCCCGCTGACTTAGGCACCCGGTGCTTTCAGCCTTAGGGAAATGAAATCATGGGAGCTCTCAGTACTCCAAGGTGCTTGGGTTCCTGCATTTTCCTTTTTCCTTTTTTTTTTTTTTTTTTTTTTTCTTTCTGGATCCTCTAAAATAGCACTGTTGCATCCCTGTGTGTTCTGCAGCGCTCTGCGAGTCTTCTGGCTGTGACCCCTTTTCTGAAAGGACCAAGTTCTCAAGTCAAGACGTGCAGCAATGCTTCCATCTGTCTGTCCTTCCTTTTCTGCCTTTCTTTCTCTCTTTTTCCCTTTTGCCAGTCCCATTGGGAGACCCATGCCAGACTGTGCAATATGTGCATGAGTTAAAAGAACCAACCAGCTTCATGGCTAATATGAGTGTACCAGAGGACACAAGTCTACTGGGATGGTAAAAATTTCTTCCATTTAGATGCTGCACTAAGTCAAATAGGTTTCAAAATTATTTTAGGTAGGTATAGGAATAAGTTTATGGAAAAAAATTATCAGGTAGTGAACGTACTCATTTTAGATGGTCTCTTCAGGCAATGCTTAGTGCAGAATTGATTGCTTTGGGATTTTTTAATTTGTTTTTAAAAACAGCGTTTATAAATACATTGCTGTAAACAAGCCTTCATATTGTTCTGCAGAAGACATTGCTGCACACAGGAGTTCGGTGCAGCGTGACTTTTCAGATTACAGTGGGAACTGTATTGACAGATCCTCTGTAGTTTTTGAAAAATCCTGTACGTACACCTCTAATTAAGGATACATATGCCATGATAAAAGAATCATTTGTATTTATGTATATGAAAGCGAATCTCTCATTTCAAAGCAAGATATTTGCTTGCTCTCTATTTTTTGATTTATTTATTTTCTTCTATTTTTAATACCCTTTTCTTCTGGTTTTATATAATGTATGTATCCAGCAACATTCTCTGGATGAGACTAATTTAGTGGGAAAGGCGGACATTTTTATTTTTAGATACTTGATCTGAGTAAATGCTGAAAAATGTGCAGTAACCCAAAGTTTTCTTTTCTCTTACAGCATTTCTATTCTTGTGCTATTTCATAAGGTTTTTCCCTTCCTTGCTTGTTGTGAAGTCAACACACCTTGACATTTTGACAGCTTACGGGGTTTTATTGTTAAGGGGGACACCAAATGACAAAAATACACACTTAGCTGTATCTTCTGTCACTCCCTATTAACCTCACAAAGTGTATTTTCAGTCTGTCACTGATAGCATTAAAAGATTTTGATCTGCTGGATTTCTTTTCAAAATATGCAAAGTGATTTAAAAAATAGATCTATCAAAATAGCCAAACCCATGCATAACTATGCACAAAAATCTTGATTTGAACTGACAAAAGGCAAGCGATCCCAGTTAAAGCAGCTACAGATTTTCCCATTTTGTAGCACATCTGTTTCTGCAGCCATCATGCATTTCTGGCCCCATAATACCTGTCCTAAATTAGATAAACATGAGGTAGAATGAGTTTTGAACAACTGACTCCAAATAGCAAAATTTTAGTTCAGCTGAGGCCACGTCTTGCAACAGCTCTGAGGAGTGAATTTTGTTTGAATCCAACTACGTTATCCAAATAGAAGAGTTCTTTAAACATATTTCCATTAAAACATTTCTGTTCACAACTTCTTTATATTTCCAGGGTCCTCAGCAAAGCACTTCCCATTTTTTCTGCATGTAGAAATGAAGAAGGGAGCAGATCGTTAATATTATGTATGATCTGCTACGTGTGAAAAATTTAATTCACAACAAATTGTAAGGAGTGAACAAAAACTTTTCTGCTTTGTCTAGTAATGTGCGTTTGGTTATTTTGGCAATCGTAGCCACCGTCATCCTATTATCTTCTTTTTCACAATTTATAACAGAAAAGGCATGTTAAATGCATTTCAGCCCATGTTGGGCGATGCCAGTGTGAACTACTCTTTGTCACACATTTTAGTAGAAACATATAGGGAAATAGAATAAAAATAGGATCCCTTACCTCTTTTCTTTTCTCTTATGAGTTTTTCATATACTTTTGGTCAGAGTATTATGCTATATTTAGCAAATTGCATCCAGGCTACATCCAGTCTGTACCTGCTGGAGCAGCAGTAGGATTGCCTCTTGAGCAACATGGAGAAGACAAGCCACCAGCAAAGAGAGGGGGCTCAGTCTTAGATTTAGCCAGGTGACTGATTACAGATTTTAAAATTCCTATCATACATGTATGTGCACACATGTATGATATCCATACATGCTTATTTGCTTTTATTTGTACAGGCATAGATTGCGTGAAATAAATAATCTTTTCATATATTTAAATGCTCTGTCTAATCCCAGGATTCAGCATTTCAAACTCGTGCTGCAAAAACTGCTGGCTTATGTTTTTGATTTCCTTGAAATGTCCTTTTTTCCTAACAGCAAGAATGTGCTAAAATGTTTATCAAGTCTTGCTCTTTTCCCTGAGAAACTCAAAGTATAATTATATTTCATAATTATCTGCCTTTGCCTATAACAACGTTGTTCACCCCCTGGACCTGTTGTTCTGTTGCTATTCTATCTCGTGCAGTGAAATTCTCTTCAGCTTACTTAAACGATATTAATCCCATCAAAAGTGACGCAGATAATGTCATCACCTATGACACAGTGTTCTCAAATTTTCTTGCTTACGCTGTGTTATAATGTCCTCGTAGGTGTAATTGAATTATGTCAAGAGGATTTTCTTCGTGTGAATAGAAACAGAGCGTTTAGGTCCAAGGTTGTTTAATTTCAGCGTAAGCCTAGTCTGCCGGCTTTAGCTGACTGTTTATCTTCGCCTCGCTCTCGGTGTGCTACGATAGCACTTCCCTCTCCGAAGTGAAGGTGCGATGGCCAGGACAAGGGGTCGGGGCAGGGAGCGGTAGCCGGAGCCTTTTCTCACCGGGATGGAGCTGCCCCAGCTGGGCAGGGGGGCGCCTGCGGGACCTGTGAACGCTGTCCTGCTTTGGGAACATTTGGTGCACCGTTCCTAAGGACCTGGCAATCTCTCCCCGTTCACAAGATCAGTTGTTCTGCGCGCAGGGGCGTAACAGCATTTTGGCTTGTCTTCGGCTCTAATGGCCCAAAGTTTGCTGTTGTCTTATTAATGGGAGCAACCCCACTAACTTCAGTGGGAGGGTATCACGCAGTGGAACCAACGGTGTGAGTAGAAGAGCCATAATTTGGTCATCTGTTAATTTTATTAGTGTACTAAATAATACTGCAGTAACCTGTTATTTATGTAGTACAGAGTGCATTAACTGCTAGATATATTGTGTCTAGTTGCTTCAGTATCTATTTAAGATGCAAAGCAAACCATTACATTTGTTGTATTATCTTCTTCAAACTTCATTACTTTTGTAGTTAGGAAGCGCTTTAAATGTGTTACACCACATCTTTGTTATCACTAATTCTTCATGGTTTTTTTAGCCATCTGCTTTTTTTTTGAAATGCCATGGAAGCATAAGAGCAGCAATAGTCACACTTACTAAATCATGAACTTGGTCTAAAATATTGAAGGGAAAAAGTCTTCATTTTAACAAAGTCTTTGTCTTTTTGTCTGTAGGGAGCTTTTGTTGAAAAGCATCTCAGGAAAGAAATACTTACACATTTATGAGAAATTAGTTGTGTTTAAATGCCACTCTGTGAATGAAAGATGTTTTCTGCTGGTTGTCTTTGGGTGTGTCCACTTGACAAGAGGCCATGAAATCTAGATGCAATCTAGATAGATATCCTCAGACTTTGAGGCGAATCTGGAGGTTGAGTTCCTTCCTCTCCATGTTACGGTTAATCTTTAAGTGAAATGAGTCTTTACCCAATGCATTCACCTTCTTAAATTCAGCCATGATTTCTGCTGTGAGAGCAATTTTTTGAATGTGTAATGAAGGCAAACAAAAGTTCTTGGTGTATGGTAGACTCTGTCCACCTCCTTTTTGAAAGAGGAATTTTTCTTCACCTAAAGTATTCAACATCTACCCAAATGTCTGTGGGTGGCATTTAAAAACAATGTACTCCAAACTGAAGTTAGCTTTCATTATTGTTAATTGCCTCCCACAGAAGTTCAAGTGGGTTTTGAATTGTGCGAAGAAGGTACAAGAATATCTGAAGTGTTCTGGTATTTAAAAAAAAAAAAAAAAAAAAAAAAGATTGACAAATTGCATTTGTACATCGACAGCCCTAACATTTCTTCATCAATCTTGTAGACTTGCTCTCTGTTGTGCTTTTCAGAAATGGAACTTAAGTTTTCACCTGCGAGTGCAATATTGCTTCATCATCTAAGACAATTCATAATTCTTTCAGAATAGTTTATTAGATGATGGAAAACTGTAA